>NC_080741.1:23695363-23995363 GCF_020826845.1 Diceros bicornis minor
AAGGAGAAGGAACAGTGTCACGTGTCCCTGCTATTTAAAAAATTCTTCGTAGTCACTGCTAAAAGGTTATCAGTCAATACAAAGCCAAAGCCATGTGAACTGCTATTCCTTGTCTTTAAAAACGTTCTTTGTAAAACTACAATGAGATTCTATTTTTCACCTATCAGATTAGTCTGACAACACATACTAGTAGTAATATTCAGAAAGACCAGCTCTTCCTCCACGTGTTGCTGATAAGAGTAGAAAAAGGTACACACTAGGGAAGGCGAATTTGGCACTATTTAACAAAACTTCAAATGCATTTTCTCTTGATCCAGAAAATCCACATTGGAAATTATTCCCACCAATATACTAGCACACATACATGTATATACATGTTCAAAATCTCCAAAAACCAAAAGCAATTTCCTAAGTTTGATATAAAGTCATTCGGCAAGAAAATTGGATTTAAATTAATATGAAGCTATTTATAGTCTTTATTTAGCCCAAAGTATGATAATCATACATTTTCTATCAGAAACAGTAACTTGTTTACCTTGTGTTGCCTCCATTAGAAATGCTTTGTAATTTTGGAACATCTATCCCATTAACAATTCTAAAATCCAAAAAATTGTGAGTTCCAAAACATATATAGTTCTCCCACGGATTTCAGATAAGGGATTGAGGATCTGTACAAGCTTATTCATTACAATACTGTTTATAAAAGCAAAGTGGTGGAAACAACCCAAGTGTTCAACCATAGGGGACTAGTTAAATCACCTATGGACAACCGCTCTTTCGTGCCTTTAAATCCTAACAACATCTATTAATTAAACACTCAGCCTACCATGTGGGTGTAATAACTTCTGTTTGTATGGCATACACTATTTTTATAGGCAAGTTTCACCTTATCTGTCTCTTAAAAAAGGGATATAAAGACATATCAGATAGGATCCCTACTCTACAGAAGCGTAAGCATATTTGGTGAGAAAAGATTGCATGAAATAATCTAAGATTTAACTAACAGGTCAAGGTCCCTATAAAGAGGTTATCAGTCAATACAAAAAGACCTTAACCAAAGCCCACTATTTACTATTTCACAGATCTACTCTTTCAAAAGGAACTCATCCAGAAACATCTTTTGAAAATAATTTTTTTAAAGAATCATAGTATGTTAGCCCAAGGAGGAGTAATTCGGGAAGCTTCAGTCAGAGTTCCACAGGTGGCCTATAGCTAATAAAATCAATGGGGAATCTCTTACGGGCGGGAGCCAGTATATATCTTTAAAGAACGGTGAGAAGGTAAAAGAAAACAAGAATGTAGGCTGGAACTTTTATCTAAGAGGCTTAGTTTGAACATATTCTGGTTGAGGAGAACCACAGAGATCCACCCGTGCTTTTGTTCTCACCACTCTTCTTTTATGTGATACTCAAGAACACATTCTAGAAAACCAACAAAGGTTGTTGACGAATACATAGGTTCTTTATCCTCTCCCATTATAGAACACTTTTCTGCACTTCAGTGCTGAGTAGAAGCTTTACACAAATGCAATCTGAACCAGATCCTGAAGGGTATGTAGGATGTGGATGTTAGAAAACACATCAGCTTTCTCCATAAAAATCTTTCCATTCTAGTATCATTGATCCTTTCCTTACAAATAATACAGCCCTTCAGTTTTTCTTTTCATTTATTTAACACTTGTGTTTTTATTTACTAACACAAGTTGATACCAAAAGTATTAAGTTGAACCATACGAAATTGCTGATATTTAACAGCTTTTATCTACCAAAAAAGCAATTTCCAATGGTTTGAAATTCATTCCCAGTTCTTGTATTTTCATCATCACCTTCACTTCATGTCTAGTCATTACCCAACTCAAGCTCTCCCTATTACTTACCATGACATTACAATAGCTACTGAGCCTGCCTCCACACCTCTGGTTTCTTCCCCTCTCAACACTGTGGTACACACTAATACCAGAGTAATCTCCATGAGCACAGGGTTTGATCATGACATGCCTTGTTGCATAGCTTTCTCTCCCATCCCTGAAAGCTTATTAGAATGCAACTGACCATAGTGACATTTTTAAAGGATAATCTTAAATCAGCTCTAATTTATCAAAAGGGTAACTCATTTTCAAATTTTATAATTTCATTATTTTTATTAACTACTTAGGAAAACATTTCATAAATGACTGTTACAGACTGTAAAACTCCTTAAGAGCAAGAAGTGATCATTATTAACTGCTCTTAAAACAATAATTTACATACAAAAATGAATTACACTCACTGACCATTTCCATTATGTTGGTAAGTATAAAAAATAGGAATAGAAGGAAGGATAAACAAGCAGAAGAAACATTTAAGACAGTGGTAAATACATATGTTGGAAAAGTCAAAATGTACGAAAAGTCAAAGCAAACTTAAATTTTTATACTGCTATAAAATGTATGTCACCCACACACTCAACACAAAATAAAAACAAAAAATAAAATAAAAACTTAACTGCCTAACGGGAATTAAAAGCATGTTATGCATTAATAAATGTTTAAGTCATTAGTCAAAGAGCAGGTATTGATTCTAACTATTCATTGGTAACAGAACTAGATAAATGTGTGTAAATCAGAAATTAATCACAATAAAATTAAGAAATTTCCCATGACCAATTTTTAAAACCAGATAGTATGAAACCTGTGTATTAGGGAAAAGAACAGAGTGGTGGGTCCTCTTTTCTCCGAGCTACTTTGACACACCGTGGCTTAAATGAACTAACATTCCCATCTGGATGTAATTATTTGATGAGATAAGTTTGTGTGTCAATACATCACTATTCTAAATAAAAACACACAAAGTTTGGGGCTGGCCCGGTGGTGTAGCGGTTGGGTTCGCACACTCCGCTTCAGCAGCCCGGGGTTTTGCAGGTTTGGATCCCTGGTGCAGACTGACGCAACGCTCATCAAGCCATGCTGTGGCAGCATCCCATATACAAAGGTAGAGGAAGATGGGCCCGGATGTTAGCTCGGGGCTATTCTTTCTCACAAAAAATAAAAATAAAAAATCAAGTTTAACAACATGCTTTGCTGCTAACAAGCATTAAAATGGAAATGTATTTTGGTTGCTTTTCATGGCAACTTCCACTGGTGGTCACCTTCTGGCATTTTTGTGTATCTGAGCACAAGTGACAGCCACAGGAAGAGGAAAGAAATTAAAAGATAACATTTTATAATTTGTCAAGGCATAAATGTCAGAAATTTAAGTAAGACAGACAGGATACAGATGCACAGAAAGACACAACCACATACAAAAATAAAACAGTCACCCTGAATTCCTAAGAATGAGTCAGTCCTGGCTTCCTGATTACCCAGCCCAATGTTATAAAACCATTAGAAATTTCCATGATACAACTTCTTCTCTCTTGTGGATTAGAGTGACCCATTTATATGGTCACAAAAGCTGCTGAAAAACAAAATTCGACTGAGTAAATTTTAAAGATATTGCTGGCTTTATTCAATGAACATGAATCGGACAGCATCCAATCTAGCAGACAGAAAGGAGCTCCCACGAGCTGTACAAAATGAAAGATATTTTGGGGCAAAAAGAAGCACGAACAAGGCAGTTATACTAGGCAAAAAAGCGATTGGTTATGGCAAGGTCACTTTCCTCTAGGGGATGGCAGAAGTTTATCAGGCAGATTACCTAACTAGTGCTGATTAGTAAAAGATTTCATTTCTGGGAGAGCCGAAGCAACTCCATTTTGGGCCTGTCGTCTTGTTTTTAACACATTCAAATTCTTCTCTGTACCTATAAACATATTACCAGATTAGACTTTTTTCAAGAACTCTTTTGCTAAAATTCTGTTTTATAATACCTTAACAAATCAATAAAATTGTGACTTTATAAGAAAAGAAAGCCAACTCTAACACTGAATTTTAATAAAATGAAAATCCTGTTCCCAAAACCTCAGAGGATTTCCTTTCAGAATGACTTCAACAATTGATCTGTTTATTTAAATTGCAGTGTGAGTTTATGGAAAAGGGGAAACTTTATGGAAAACACAAACATAACAGATTATACAATATAAAATTATCACTTCAGATTACAATTTAATAATAACAATGGCCAAGACCATCGAATAGCATTTAGGAAAAACCACTAACTTAATAGCAAACAGTCAACATGAAATGGACTTGTCTTTTAAAAGCTTTCGATAATCATACATAAAAGACCAAAAAAATTTGCATGGGAAATGGATTTCAATGTGGTCAAAAATTAATGGTCATGAGCAGAGTTGAATTTATGCAGTTATATATAGAGATTTAAAAAAAAATAGTCCCATAAGAAATTACTGGTTATGAACACCACATTGAATGGAAATGAGGAAGATAAAGAAAAAGAGGGTAATTCTCAGCTAGGAGTTGGCAAACTTATTCTGTACAGGGCCAAATAATAAATATTTTAGGCTTTGTGGGTCAGTCTCTGTCTTAACTACTCAACTCTACTATAAACTAATGACCACAGCTGAGTTACAATCAACCTTTATTTATGGACACTGAAATTTAAATTTCATATAAATGTTCATGAAATATCACTTTTGTCTTGACTTATTTTAAACATTTAAAAGTGTAAAAGTCACTCTTGGTTTGTGGGTTGTACAGCAATGCATGGCAGGCCAGACTTGGCCCACGAACCAGACTTAAGTCAGCCCCTGTTCTAAGTCATATACTTAATGACAGTGTCATCCCTTAATCACAAAATAGAAACTAGACCCTTTTATCTCCCTCATTTTCTACATCTACTTCCTAAATATTTTAGCATCTATCTCCTACTCTCTATCATCAATGTCTTAATTCAGAGTCATCATTTCTCACTTAGATAACTGCCAAAAAACAACAACAACAAAATCAAAAAACACTCTATGTGATCTTGATGCCTCCAGTGATAATCACACCTCCAACCCATCCTAAAAGACTGCTACTAGAGTAATCTTTCTAAAATGCAAGCCTACTCCCATAATTTGATTAACTAGGTAGAGATACATAAATAAAAACATAAACCATTTAAAGACTACATTAATAAATTTGATGTAATATTTAAATATAAAACATTTAAATCACAAGCAAAAGAAAAACAGTTCTTTACAAATGCCAATAGAACATTTGCAAAGTTGAATATATAAGAGGAGACAAAGATAATCTTAACACATTGTGAAAATGTAGAGTCCGCATTCGTTGACCACAACACAAGCCTAGAATTTTCTAATGCCAAAAAATTCTCGTTAGATAATCAGAAATGGAAATAAATTTTACTTCTAGATACCTTATATAACAAAAGAAAACTGTATAGCAAATGAAATAATGAGTTAATAGAGCTAGGCTTTGAGCACCAATGACTGCCAACATTAAAATGACAAAAAGATATTATGTGGCTCCTGAGGAAAGCATAACAGCACTTGTAGTCTTGCCTGAGATTAAGCCTAAATCCAATCAAGCTCTGACACTACCTGTCAATTTGGAGAAAATATAGTAGAAAATGTTTAATTGTCCCATGAGTATGAAATCAGCAAAATCCAGACTACAGTGAACTCTACAAGTCAAACAGCCAAGGTTCTTCAACAGATTCACTAAAGAAAAGAAGGGGTTGGAGGGAGAAGCTATAGATTAAGAAAAACTTAACAGGCAAAAATCTTTTTTTTTTTTTTTTTTTTTTTCTGAGGAAGATTTGCCCTGAGCTAACATCTGTTGCCAACCTTCCTCTTTTTTTGCTTGAGGAAGATTAGCCCTGAGCTAACATCCATACCAATCTTCCTCTATTTTGTATGTGAGTCACTGCCACAGCATGGCTGATGAGTGGTGCAGGTTCACGCCCAGGATCTGAACTTGCAAACCCAGGCCGTTGAAGCAGAGTGCACTGAACTTAACCACCAGGGCATGGGGCTGGCCCCCAAAAATAGATTTTAAAAGTGGGCAACGCTAAACTATAGTGTCTGCAGATGTACACTTGGGTGATAAAACCATAAAGAAAGTTAAATAAGTTATTATTCTGAAAGTCAGAAGAATGGCTAATTTTAGAGAGTTCTGTAATTGGTATAAAGCACATGGAAGTGGCTGGCAAAGCTCTGTTTCTTGACCTGGGTGATAATTACAAGCATGTTTGTCTTATAATAATTTACCAAAATATACATTTGTTTTTATAGTTTTCTGTAACTGTATCCTATTCTACAATGATAAGGTTAAAAACAGATTAAATAAAGCAAAAAAACAAAACAAAAAACTAATATTAGTAACAAGAAAGAGAATGTAATACCAGACCTAAATAAGATTTTAAAAATACATGGCGGAAAAAAGAATATTATCTACAACTTTATGCCAACAATGCTGAAGATCTAAATGAAATAAAAAAGAAAATTAATGAAATGGATAGTTTTCTAAGAAAAGACAAATTTCCACAATCAATTCAATAAGCTGCAAAGAACTTGAATACACCAACAATTTTAGAAGACATCAGAAATGTAGTCAAAGATTTTCCTCCATCACAATGCTCTTCACTCCCTACCAAAGGCACCTCGAATATAGTATGGGTAAATTTTAACAAACCTTCAAGGAATTAATAACTCCTATTATGTTTAAACTCTTCCATAACAAAAGAGTAAGGAAAGTGTCCCAATTCATTTTATGTTATCATGACTCTAACACCAAAGCATGACAACGAGAGCACAAGAACAATGATCTCACAATACACCATGACCAAAAAGGAATCTTTCCAGAAATGCAAGGGCAATTTAATATTAGAAAATCTATTAACTGATTGCACAAATAAGCTAAAGGAGAAAAGACCATAATATCATTTCATTGAATGTAGCAAGCCTTTGATAAAATTTAACACTCATTCCTAATTAAAAAATAAACTAAGCAAGTAAAAAATAAAACTTCTACTCCTCAACAGAGCATTTATTAGGGTAAGAGAAATCACAAATAAGCAGACATAATGGGAAAACATAAATGCATTTCCCTTAACAGTCAGAAACAGTCAAGGATATTGGCTATTAATGCTTTTATTCAACATTGTTAGGGAGATTTTAGCCAACTCAACAGGTCAAGTAAAACAAACAAGAAGCATAAACTTCAAAAGGAAAACAAAATTATAATTTGCAGCTATCATTATCCATCTACAAAAACATGAGATAATCAATTGAAAAAAATTTTCTTAATTTATAAAATGCATAAGACTGCATGACAAAAAAAAGAAAGCATTCCTATATACCAAAAACTGATCGAAATTCAATAAATATTTAAGTGATGTGCCAGGGACTGTGCTAAACACTAGACAAACCAAAAAGAACCATAAAGGAAATAATTCCAGCACAATAGCAACAACAAACTTAGTACACTGTGAAAAAACTAGATGGAGAAAATGTATGACTTGTATGAAGGATTTAAATAGCATTTGATTGTATCAAGATGCACAACATGTTCCTGGATGGGAAGACTCATTATTGGGAAGACATAAATTCTCCTCAAAGTAATCGGTACTTCTAATGCAATTCTAATAGAAATTCCAAAGGGACTTTGAGGACAGAAAGTGGCAGGCAGAACAAACAGATTGTGAAGTCCATCTAGATTGCCTGACAATACCTATAATTTTTTAAATAATAGTAATAATATGAAGGGAACAGGCCTGTAAGGTGGAAAAGTAACAAATCATATATTTATTTATTTATAAATAAAGCAAATTTATTTATAAATAAAATAAAGGTTTGTGTAAAGAGAGACAAATAGATTAACAGATTAAAACTAAATCTAAAACAGATTCATAACTATATCAAAATTTAGAATATGATAAAGGAACATTGTTGATGGATTAGATAAGATGAGTAAGAATTTCCTGGTTGCACAACTAGGTAGAAAGATATTACTGATTCAAACTGGGGAAACTAGATGGAGAAGGACCAAATGATAGATTAACGATGGGTTAATTTTAGACTTGTCAAATCTGAAGAATTCTCATGGAAACCAAGTAGAGAAACATTAAGTAGGAAGTTAGATATATGGGTCTAGAGGTCATAATCCATGATCCAGGCTGGAGCTATCAACTTGGAAGTCATCACACAAAGTTGGTAACTGAAGCCATGGACACAGATAAGATTGGCAAGAGGAAGGTATAACGAGAGTAGAAAAGCACTGGATCTTGAGGAATACGAACACTTGAAAACTAGGTAGACAAAAATGAGCTAAAAGAGATGCAGTAATCAGTCGGGAAATAGTTAAACCAGGAACGTGTGATATCATAGAAGCAAGGGCAAAAATGTATTTTAAAATGGAGAAAAGTCCAACTTAAGATCTGAAAATGTCCACTGGAATTATCAAAGTACATTCTGCATGGTATAAAGTCATAGAAAGAGATCCACAATGTGAAGAATTCAAGTGAAGAATCCATATTTCAAAAGTGTCTTTATAAAGGGCTTATGTAGATAAAAATTTTAAAAAGAAAAAGAAGAGAAAGAAAGGCATAAAGAAGTGGGGGGTGGGGGCGGAGTCTGGAAGGACATAGACAAATAAGAAACAACGGTCATCACCGGGGAAAGAATTACAGGTAGTTTTTAACTTTATACACGTCTGTACTGTTGACTATTTTTACCAAAAACATGGAGTACTTATATCTTAGCAAAAAATAAAGACAGCTTATTTTGGGGGGAAAAAATGGAGAAAAAAGTGACCTCCCCAGACATTTCCTTTATAAGAAAAAATTTCATAATTATTTATAAGTTTAAAAAAAAAATCACAGGAGCCCCACGCAGATCCAGTGCATTCTAACTCTTTAATTATAGCCACATCCTATGAAGTGAAATATTT
This sequence comes from Diceros bicornis minor, assembly GCF_020826845.1. Classification (NCBI taxonomy): domain Eukaryota; kingdom Metazoa; phylum Chordata; class Mammalia; order Perissodactyla; family Rhinocerotidae; genus Diceros; species Diceros bicornis. The sequence continues at coordinate 23,704,191 of NC_080741.1, forward strand.
TTATTCATTCTTTTAACCAGCATTCATTAAACAACTATTATGAATCACTAACTGTGCTAAAAACATTGGAGTAAAAATATAAATAAGATACTACCCTTAAGCTGCAGGAGCCGACAGTGTAATAGAGAACAGACACGTAAACAAATAATTATAATTCAACATGACAAGTGTATACACAAAATGCCAAGGAAGATGTAAGCTAAAATATTTTATGAAAGAAATAAAGTCTGAATCTTGAAGAAAGATTAAGTAGGAGTCCCAGTCAAGGTCATCTTATTCAAAAGGAGCAGAAAAGCAAAAGCAGAGAGGCATAAAGATATGTCTGAGAAGACTTGAGTACTTCTAACGAATTTAGAATCTGCATTCACCCACACTGCCCACCACACTTCCTGGTTCCCTATGTATGCCCCACCACCCCTGATGAGGGCCTCATCAAACCTTCATCTCTGTCTTAAGGACTGAGCACAAATAAACGGTTACCATTTTTTTCTATGTGCTTTAAAAATATTAGCATCCATACATCAAATCATGAGTTCTCAAGTCTTGAACACCCTGCTTACAGATTGTTTTAATTTTAAACCTATCACATTGCATAACATCCTACTGCTGAGTGAAAAAAAAAAAGAGAAAATAATAAAGCGAGTCAAAAAAATCCAACTTGGTTCAAATCAGTATCAAGTAATAAGATTGATTTATCAACTACCACATTTTCCTAAATATTTTTCACACACTGTTACTTTAAGGAAAGAAAGAACCTTAACAATTCCAAAAAAGTAATCAGTACTGCCATTTTCTTTGGAAAAGTTAAATATATACATGGTTGGCTATTGAAATAAAAGTCCTCCCAAGGGATAAAGTGGTGGGCTAGGGGTTGGGGAGAATAAACCCCAAAGAGAACAAAATTTCTAAAATAGCATTTCTATTTTCACTTGCTGTTTCTGTTTACAATCACCAAATAGTAATTTATTTATTTCTCCCCAATAAAACATAACACAACATATGTATGGTATATTTCACATGCTTTAAAAAAAAGAAATCAAGTTATCTCCTCATTTCTGTATAAAGGATAACTATCTTTTATTTTAAAATTAATTAGAAATTAATTAAATTTCTTTCATTTTATTTATATGCTTCAATTTAGTATTCTTTTTTTGTGTGTGGAAACTAGTACATGTTACATTTGATAAATTTTGCCAAAAAACATACAATCCCATATTTTCACAAAGGGTAGAAATGTTAAAAATTCAAACTTTCAAACTAAGGCTATACGTATTCTAAATGAATAATAATTTTTCTCCTTTGATATTCTCCTTAATTACTATAACTATAATGCAGCATCTTTGCTACATTATAACATTATAGCACAATATTTGAGATCAGTTTTTAACATTCTAGGGGAAAAAACATGAAACTAAGGCCACATAAAAGTGGTAATTCCTGTAACATGAGCATTTCATACATATTAAGAGTCCTGTATTCCATATCTATAACAGTATAATGTGAACAGCTGGAATCATACACTTAATGTTAAAATACCACTCCAGCACAAAGAATTAGTTATGACACCAAACGACAAATATTATATATCTCTAAAAACTGACATGGTTTAAAATGGAGACAAATTAAAACACAAAAACAAGATAAAATAAAACCAACCAAAAACAAAGCTGCTTCCAGAAGGTAACATGGTAACAGAAGGTCATAGTTTTGTAGATCTGATACATATGAGGGAGTCCGTCTGGAGTAAATACTGAAATTAGTAAAAGTGGGCCTGGGCCTTCTGTTTATACTTTTTACTATAAAACACTACCAAAGTTTTTGAAATAAGAACCTTAAGAGCTAAAAAACAGTAACCAAATGTACTTTTAAGTTAATGACATTAAGGACTACAATAAATTTCAAACAATCTACATAAGATTAAAATTTTAAACCCTCCTCCCTTTCCTCCTTTTCTCCCTCCCCTCTCTGTTTTTCTCTCTCTCCATACATATATGCATATAAACATACGTATAATTCATTTTAGCAAACTAAGTTGGTAACAAAAAAATTAATAAAATCACGTATAAACAAACTTAGAAGGTCTTTCTACTTAGTTAGCATTTACTTTTTTGTGTGTGTGTGTGAGGAAGATCAGCCCTGAGCTAACATCCGTGCCAATCCTCTTCATTTTTTTTTGCTGAGGAAGACTGGCCCTGGGCTAACATCTGTGCCTATCTTCCACCACTATTTTTATAAGGGACGCCGCCATAGCGTGAGCGTGGCCTGACAAGTGGTGCCTCGGTGCGCGCCCGGGATCCGAACCCGGCCCGCCAGCAGCGGAGCATGCGCACTTAACAACTAAGTTGGCATTTACTTTTTGACTATGGAAATTATGTAGATCAACTTCACTGGACACCAGAGTCTGCTCTTAGATATTCTGGTAAACAAAGAATCTTGTCTTCTTGTTAAATTCGATAGACAGAGAAGGAATGTCTTTGAAATAAATAACTGAATCATCGTCCTATTATTTCTCACACTCTAAATCATTATTATATATATATAACATTCCCTATACCTACATTTTTACTGATAAATAAAATTCTGATTCCCTGACTTTGTCTTATGAAAATGCACTAAACCTCACACCAATTATACAATTTGACAATACATACTCCTTAAAAATAAAGAATCCTAAAGTAATCCATTTTGTTTCTAAATAGACATCACTCATCTCAGACTTTGTCCTCAATATTTCCACAAAAGAATAATTACCAAAATTAGTGAAATGTTGCACAGTCCTTATTCAGGAGAACAACCTGACTAAAGCAGACCACTCACTAATAAAGTGCAACTTAATAAATCATGTGGAATCTTATTTTGTTCAAACCCTTACTAACTCCTAGCACCATCTGTTACCATCAAAACTATATGACAAGATATGATATATAATTAATAGGTAAACAACAATCTAATTAAAATGGACAAATACTCCATGTTCCTGCCATTTGGGAGCTCTAATTACAGACTAAATTTTAAGCTTGAATTAAATATTTAAGCTGGAAAATTAACTTTCCTTCTCGAGCCTTGAATACATTAATACAGATATGTGAAGCGACTTCCTGATGGGAACTTAAACATGTAATTTAGTTTCATCAAAGCAGTTACTAATTGTTAAGCAGCAGTACCTTACCATATGTACACAATAGCTATTTAGAGCTGAAAAGGTGGTTCTAAAGTACCCCTCTGCAACCCTTTCCTGACATAAATATAAAATGTATATACAGCACAGCAGTAAATACTACACAGTGAAAATAAATGACTTATGGTCTTCAGTTTTCAGTGCTTTCTGAAGACAATTAGAAATTGGTCTAAACAAACAAAACATAGCTACACTGGACAAGGTAAAAACCACAGACAAGTATAAAAGGCCAAAAGATATTCAAAACCAGAAAAGATTTAGGTATAAAATTCTTAGTTTACATAAAATTAATAAAAAACCCTGACCTACTGAATCAAAATAATGAGTTAAGACAGTACACTAATTCTTCTTTTCTTCCTATCTCTTCTCTTCATAGAATATAGCAGACTTTGGCGATAATGTTCTAGAAAGCACTTAGAAAGATGACAACTTAAAGGTGAACCTTTTTCGACATTTTTCATTCATTTTTAATTTGTGAAGAATAAGATTTCAGAACAAATGACCCTAACAGGCACCTGTTTAAGAAAATAAATTCTACAATATAAGAAATATACATTTTTCATTGCTATTTTATATTTAGTTAATAGAGAGAAGGAGAGATTGCTAAAGAAAGGTGTATATCACTCTTTAAAAATAGGTTATTCTAATTCTTTATAAACATAAACAATGGCAGGTTAAATATATTAACACAGTTTCGTCATGAAAAGAGAACATTGTCAAGGGGTTGGTAGAAATTACTTTTGTTTATATATTAAATATTTCTTTGTTAAGCATTAAATAGCATAACTGTTAGGTTATGCTAAAAATGACTGATTTTTATAATTACACAGAAATAGTGGTATATTGCACTGTTTAATACTGAAGGCCAATGACAAATATATAATACTTGCTTACATTAAATCTCTTGCATTTGAAATTTTTGCCAGAATTTAAGGGAATTAAAATTTAAATCATAAAAGGATCTGCATTTAAGAATGAAAAGGAACTTTCTGTTCTGAAAATAGGAAATATAGTTACCATTTTATAATTCATTACTCTTCTTCTAGGTTTTTGCTCACAAATAAGTTTATTGCCTATTTTTTCTACCAATATTTCCTCATATCTTTTTTTCCAAAAGTTGCCAAAATTTTACTCATACTTAAATTTTAACTCATGTAAACTACAGAACACTTGATATACCTAGTATATTACTGATCCCTAACTATCTGAATATGGGGATACTTTTTAATTTCAAAAAATATCACAGATCTGTCCTACACACACATAAGTAAATGTACTTTCAGTCTTCACTAACTGACAAAATATACTAGTTAACTAAACACGCAGAGTTACATGGGTTCAAAGGTGCCTTTTCATTCCCCTAAAATTTCATAAAGATTTGTAGCCATAGACCATCAAATACCCACAGAAAGAAAACAAGGACAACCTTTGAACAATCCTTTGAGGTGAATGTTTATTTTCATGTTATTCTATACCACACAAAGATTAGCAAATGAAGGACAATCGGTAAATATTACTGAGAGATAAAAACTCCATCCTAAAAGATTTGATGGATATACAAAATCCGGCTGATTCACATTTAAGTAGCATGGTTCTTTCCTGATATTAAATCAGTCAACTGGAAGATAACAGAAGTTCCTCCATAATGCAGGCTAGAAAAGTCTATTCAATTTTATTTAAAGTCTGTATGCTGTAAAAGTACATGCCATGGAATTTACTAGGATGACAACTATATAGATATGAAATTCATGACATATTGATTCAACATATTGAACTGGTTTTTAAAACCAATTTATATAAATGATTATAACAGTCTATATTATGTTTAGCCCTTGAGGCATATGGTAGTAAATTTGAATTTAATTTTAAATAAATTTACATAAATATAAAAAGTTCAGTAATTTTTATCCACCCTGCATATGAAACAGAACAAATAAAAAAACAAGAGGATTGTACTTTATAAATGCACTTGAGGCTGAAGTTCAAACAAACCAGAAATCTAAATTTATTTCTTAAAAAGAAACCAAAGAATGACTGACTTTTATAAGGAAAAAAGGGAAAAGAATGTCATCAATGGAGAAGGTATTGCTGAATACTAAGTAGTAAATATTTATATATTTATAAATATGTATATAAACATATATATTTAGCAGTAAATGATTTACATTTACTATATATTCTAAAAAAACTAATTTAACAAAAAACTTCACACTGACGTATGATATACATATATGCAGATGAAACTACTAATTACAGCAGGAATACATTAAATCCACTTTGGAGAACTTATGTACTTTACAAAATGAAAATATTTTTAAAGGCCATCAAATTTTCCTTGATAGGTACTGGAAAGTCAGAGATTCCATCCTTTTTATAAGGATGGTTCTGACTTCCCCTTGGTAGGGCTCAAGCTCTGACTAACTTAGAGACAAAGCCAGAAAACATATACGCTCTGAACATGGGGCACAGACATTGTTTGTGTGAAATTAAGCAGTCTTGATAATAAAAATTTACACCTTGAACTCACCTCATCCCTAGTTTTATCAAATAATTTACTGGCCCATTAATTCAGAAATTCTAAATATATTAAGCAAAAACCAAGATATGATCCCTAAATTTGGAGTTTATAGTTTCAGTATGATCAGAGGCATTTTCAAATGCCTATCATTTGCCAGTTGCTTTACAGCTATTTTTTTTCCTAATTCTTGAAACCATCTACAAACTAGATGTTATGCCCATTTTACAGAAGAGGAAACTGTAGCTCAGAGATTAGTTATCTTGCCTAAAGTCGCACAACTAGAACTCAGATCTCTAATGCCAAACATTGTTGTGCTTATGACTCTATTTTCTCCCACATTTTATTCTGAAAAACTTCAAATATTCAGGAAAGTTGCAAGAATATTACAGTGAACGTTCATATATCCACCACCTAGATTCTGTAACTGACATTCTACTATACTCGTTTTATCACTTACCTATCCACCTATGCATCAGACCATCATTTTTTAATGCATTTCACAGTTGCAGATGCTATGACAAATATTTTCGAATATACAGAAAAGGGGAAAGAATTTTACAGTGAACACCCACCTAGAATCAATTCCATTTTAGCATATTTGCTTTATTATAATGTCCATTCCTTTGTCCATCCTTCTATCAATCCATCTTACTACATTATTTTAACTACCTAAATTACTTGTTGTAACTCCTGATTCCCTTCTGCAAAAGGAAAGCTACTGAAAAGTTGTTGGTATGTATTTAAAACTGTTATCTTACTTGTACTACTTTAACTTCAAGAAATGTTTGCTTATAAATGCTCTGAAGGTTTTTTCACTTCTCTAACTTCTCTAACAGGTAAAAAGTCACAAACAAACCCTTCAGGAGAGGAGAATTCACTTGCTTCTCTTTTGAGAAAAAAAAAAATACAAATATTTTCTTAGGCTTTAGAGAAATAAAAAAATAATAACCCATAAAAAAACAAGTTCTTAGAAAAAAACCTGCACTCCCTGAAAACTGAATAGATTTAGTCAATCAAGAAACCTGAAATACAAGTGGCTCTGAAACTTTACTTTGCAGAAAAGTTATACTACTAAAACTAATTATGATATTTTTATACTTTTTCATGGTATTTATGGTTATGATTCTATGGCACATATATATAATTGTTATTTTTTGCTGGAAAAATTTTACTCCCAATTCACATGATGGGATTTCAAAATATCCGTATTTCCTGGAGTTTGGCTATTAATCTTAAACTAATATACCACTTTACGATCACAATTCCCTCTATTCTTAAGCTCTCTTCCTCACTCACTCAGTGAAACATCTAGTTCTTTGACTTCATTTAATTTCAATTCCTCATTCCTTTTCTAGTTTCACTTCCCTATAAATCGTAGACTATATGAGCTACTATCATAACAAATGTCTTACCAATACATTATCCTCTCTTGCTCCGTGTCTATCAGCTGTATCTTTCCTAAAAATCCTCTAACACAGGCTTAAACTCAGTCACCTTCTCTGACTCTATAGTCAATCTGCTGAAAGCAGAGAAAATAATGAACCATTAGGAATCCCTTCCACCTTTCACCCAACTGAAACACCCACACTCACTGTGGCAGCCAAGGAGGTGCACCACTCAGAAAGAAACTGCTCTGAGGAGTGCAGATCACTGACAATTTCCAGCTGTCATACCTTCAAGGATCCACCAGTGTCATGCCAAGGCCATACTAACCCCAGCCAAAAAAAGAGATGCCCAAGGAAGACCATTCCTGCCCAACATAGGGCATCTCTAACGGGCAAAATTTGCTCTGCCCCATGCCCACCACCCCCTCACCACTGGTCTGGCTGAGACCTTCTCAAAGCTGCATTGCTGAGACTCTTCCTCCCCAATCTGTCTTCCTTCCTCCTATCTTATCACAGAAGTCAGACCTGCGTTATGGTCTGAAGGCTTTCCCTGCTTACTCCTGCTCCCTCTCTCCCTTACCTTCCAAACGTTTCCCCCAATAAATTTCTTAAAACTCCCATTTCTATCTTGGCAACTGCTTCCTGGAGGACCTGAACTGTCACTCACATCCACTCTTTTCATATTTCCAGTATTGTCAGTAAAGAAAAAAAAAATAGCCCTCCTCTTGTAATCCCTCCACTAGCCTTGGCTCCAAATCTGTCTCATCTTTTCATATACCTTGCTCCAAATTTAACTATTTTAACTTGCTTTCTCTCCTATATTATCCATCTCTCTCTCCCCCTCCTGACCCTTTTTCACCAACATGTAAAATTTTTGAAGTCTCTCCTAAATTCAGAACAACAAACTCCTTCAGCTCTGCATTTCCCTCTAACAGCCAGCTCTTCATAGATAATAATATGAATATTCAATATGAAATAGTATCTTTCACTGGTAGTCTATAATGCCTCATCTCCCATTTATATATCAACTAACCTGTGAACTGACTTATGTTTCGTACCACTCCACTCCAACTGCTTACCAAGGCACATCGGGGATGTCAGATTCAATGAGCACTGTTCAGCACTTCATTTCTAACCCCTCTATTCATCACAGTCGTCTTCTTGTTGCTGTCTCCTACTTTGTCTTCAGTCACACCATCATTCACTGTTTCCCTCCTCCGTCTCAACACATTCCTCTTTTCTCATCCTACTGTTTGAGAATAGTCAACTTGTTCAAGGTCCTCTCCTCATGTCTACCTATAAATCCCTGGGTAATCTTACACACACCTGACAAATACATTTTTTTATCAATGCCTAACACAACGCTTAGAAAATGCTCAGCAAATAACTGTTAAATAAATTCATTCCAAAATTTATGTTAATGATTTCTAGCATACATCCTTTACTGTAACTGATCTCCTAAGCTTGAGAGATCCGTATATTCAACCATCTCCTAAATGTCTGTAATTAACAAGATGCCTGAACAGAAGTCATCCCCTTCCCCTTCAAACTGTTCCTCTTATACTCTCTAAGGAATGACACCACCAACCAACCATTTGCCCCAGCCAGATAACCTGCATTTTCTTCTTGACCCTCTGACATCCAATCAACCACTAAATCCGATAAATTCTACCTCCTAAATTGGTCCCTTCTTTTCCCTTACTCCTGACTCTAACTTAACTTAGTGTCTCAACTTCACCCCTGACCTACTGCAATAGTCTCCTAACTGGTATCCTGACTCTTGAGATCTCCCTCCAATTCACTTACGTCTTTAAATGTCACTTAAGTGCTCTTTCTAAAATTCAAATCTGATCACACCACTCCTTCACTTAAATTCCTTCAATAGGTCACAATGCCTAGCACTGCAACCTGAGGCTTTTTCTACCCTGTTTTCCTTCCTCTTCTCTTTTTTCCTTCAAGAAAAAAAGCCCAAACTCTTAGTATAATCCACAAAACTCTTCAAAAACTGACATTTTATATCTACATTGTCAGGTCTCAATACTACCCAAGATGTAAACCCAAACTACTTGCAGTTCCTCAAATACACTTTAGGTTTGCAGTCGTCTCTGGGCCACTACAGGCAATACTTTCCTCTGCACAGTATTTTCAGTATTTCTCTCACACAATATTTCCCTCACACACAGCTCAGCCTACACCTTCTCTGGAAATCTCCTTGGCACCAACCCCCAGCCCCACCTCCAAGCTGGTTTAAGTACCCCTTTTTGGGGGTCCATCCACTCTCTCCCGGGCGTGACTCCATCATATCATTCATCACACCAGATGTTAATTTTTTTAACTGCCATTCTCTCTCCTATAAACTGCAAGCTCCTAAAGGAAAGAATCACATTTTAACTTTGTTTATTTATTTATTTATTTATTTAATTAATTTATTTATTTTTTTGTGAGGAAGATCAGCCCTGAGCTAACATCCATGCTAATCCTCCTCTTTTTGCTGAGGAAGACCGGCTCTGAGCTAACATCTATTGCCAATCCTCCTCCTTTTTTTTTTCCCCCCCAAAGCCCCAGTAGATAGTTGTATGTCATAGTTGCACATCCTTCTAGTTGCTGTATGTGGGACGCGGCCTCAGCATGGCCAGAGAAGCGGTGCGTCGGTGCGCGCCTGGGATCCGAACCCAGGCCGCCAGTAACAGAGCGCGCGCACTTAACGCTAAGCCACCGGGCTGGCCGGGAGAAAGAATCATATTTTAACTTTGTTGATCCAACACCTAGAATACTGTTTGCCATAGTAGGTAACTAAGTAAAAACTTCTGTAGGAAGAAGTAAAAAAAAAGAAAGGAAGGAAGAAAAGACCCTTAGTATCTCAATAAGTATGTAAATTATTTTACAAAATAAATGTAACTCATACTTGCTGGTTCTCACCTTCACCTCTGTGATGGTAAATTTTATAATGTCAACTTGACTAAACTAAGGGATGTTAAGACAGCTGGTAAAACATTTCTGGGTGTGTCTGTGAGCATGTCTACAAGAGATTAGCATTTGAATCAGACTGAGTAAAGAAGATGCCCCCACCACTGAGGATGGGTATCATCCAATACATTAAGGGCCTGAACAGAAGAAAAAGGTGGAAGGAGGACAAATTTGCTCTCTCAGCTTGAGCTGAGCTATTTGTACTCAGATCAAGATTTAGACCATCTCCCCCACTCCCACCCCCTTCATCTCAATTCTCAGGCCTTCACACTCAGAATGAATTATATCACAGGCTTTCCCACTTCTTCAGCTTGCAGACGGCAGACTGTGGGATTTCTTAGACTCCATAACTGCGTGAGCCAATTTCCATTGTATTTTTATATCTATATCTATATATCTCTCTCATTGGTTCTGTTTCTCTGGAGAACTCTGATTAATACAACCCACAATGCAGGATGCCTGGTCTCTACAAATTGTCCCCCAGAACATTTGTGGGAGTCAACTCATGTATCTCACATGTGTTCATGAGCAAAACCAGTCAGCTAACAGTAACCTGCCACAGCACATCTATCATTTCGCCCCTCTTTGCGCCTCTCTATGTGGTATTTGAGGTCTGCTAGTTCCATTCCCTCCAAATTAAGCTTAGGTGGGCCTCATCTGTTGCCCCATCCAGGTACTGCCTTTGCTCTGTACTGTTGATTATTGGTCGCTACTGTCACTGGCAGGGCACCACTGCAGCTTCCTCAGCACACCCTTCCTCAGCACACACTCTCACTGAGCCCCGCTTCCCCTCTGCTCTAACCACTGCCTGTCCAATAGCACCCATGGTGCCCCACACCTTTCTAACATTGCCAGCACAGTACAGTCTATAAAATGCCAGTTACTCAGTGGATTGTGGCAAAGAAGAGGAAGAATGCCTTTCTGCTCGTCTCTCAGTTTACAGAGTACAAGGGCAGTGCTGCTTGCCCCCAAGCATCTTCCAGTATTTCTCATTATTTTCCTGTTCTAATTTTTTTTCTTACAGCCCACCTATCTTGCTGTCTCCACAGGTCTCTGACACAAGGCCACTAAGACGTCTAGACCAGAAAACATAACAGAACCCAGGTTGAATTCAGAAATGCTGCTTCTCTAACAACTGAGATTGTATCACCAGGTCTGGCTCTTTATTCTTTATTTTTTTTTAAAAAAAATTCACTTTTGTTCCTATGCATCAAAGACTACTGGCAGGCCAACCCTGCTGATCACCATATCCCAGATATAGCTGAACCCCTGCAGTAAACACAAGTGAGGGCCACACTGGGAACATGCTTCCTAGAAAGCCTTAAACACTAAAAGAAAAGAAGAGAACTATTTAAATATGGAATACCCTTTCTCATACTTAATATACTCCATTAAAAACTTCACATTAAAATTTCTGAATTATATATGCCACTCAAAGTAGCTTTCCCACTCACAAATAAAAGCCTCCCTTTAGGGAAATATTTCACAAATTAGCATTTTTATCTGAATTTCAGTGTGATTAGGCCAAGGGTGATACCCCCTACCCCACAGCACTTCAGGCAGTGGAAGGGATTCCACCTCTGTCAGCATTCCAAAAGGCACTTTCAGACCAACATCAAGGTAGGAAAGGGAGCAAGAGAGAGGGACAGCGAGCAATAATCCTCCTGGCCAGGAATTACCAGCAAGCTTATCTCTGCAACATCAGGATTCATTCTTTACGCCATGAGAACATAAGGAAAGAACTATAACTTTTCTTTCAAGTTCCATATTCAATTCAGAATATACTTTAGAGGGTAATAGGCACCAACAAAGTATGAATATAAGTAAGACAAAGAATGGACTAGAGGAAAAAAGAATAATGCAAATCCTCTGAAAATAAAAGCAAATTTTAAACAAGGTGTACAATGAATATCAACATTACTGGTACTTCAATTTTATTCAAAAATTGATATACATTTAGAAATTAAATTCCTGGCTTTATAAACATGATGAATAAGCAAATACTTTATGTTAATATATTTTTCTCATCAAGCACTTTATGAAAGAAATTTTTCCTCAAATCTCCATTACTAACAAATTCTAAAGTGCTCAGTCACTGAAAATAGAACTCTATTTTTCCTCATTTATTTTGATACTTTTAGCCATCTCATAAATTGCGTATTTCTTGGATTTTAACAACATATCCTCCTACAAGTTTTATATTTTGGCGAAGAAAAAGGAAACACATATATGTGTGTTTAAAATTGTATGACTTTAAAATTGATCTTTACAACAAATACATTTCAATCTTAAAAAAAAAAAAAAAAAAAACCCAGGGGAGGGAGAGGGAAGAGGCTTTAAAAGCATGAAGGAATAAAATGGACAAGGATTGAGGCAGTATGGTGTTATTTCAGGTAATTTTAAGCACTGGATAATTTTAATCTAGAAAAAAGATCTCAATTCAGTTATAAATATATCATAAAAAATAGCATACTATAGCTTAGAGAATCTGGATAGTGGCATTTTTGAAACAAGCAACAACAACCAGAAAAAAATACCCTCTCCTTATGTTGCATTTATTCAGTTTGTGGACTCCAACTGCAGGTGGTCCTTAAGACAAGATCATAAAAGATTTCTAAAACGAAATGGATAAATATGACCATTTATTTAAAATTCAGGCAGTTTTTCAAAACTCTATTTCTATTCAGAGTGTCCAATTATCTACAAGATATATATACAGGCTGCAATACAAGCTATTATGATTGATTGATTTTTTTAAAACAAAAATACCAGCACGTATATACACAAAATGAATCTTCTCTCTCTTCAAAGTATCCATTTTGGGCAGCTATATATCAATTCTACTGAAGAAAATTCAAAAACAGGCATTCCTAAAATACTTTGATTAATTGATTATGTATACATCTTCCCAAGGGGACTATTTCAAAGAGAAAAAACACTTTTAAATAAAGAGGCTCTGATATATTTGTTAAAAAATTTGCCTCACTAATTTATAGTCACATGTAATATAGAAAACAAACTGTAAAGGATGTAAAGTTCTCTGAACAAGTAAATTTTCATTTGAAATTTACACATTCAAAATAAATCTTTTCTTGCCACTCAATAGTAAGAAAATGGAAAGTGATAAGAAATAAGAAGGTAAGTATTATAAAGTCAAACAAGGATGAAAGGCTGTTATAATCACTACCTTCAGAGAATTAAGTAACTATCGAGGAAAAGGCAAAAATCTTCAAATCTACAGCAAGCATTCTATAACAAACAACAACAGATTCATTGAGGACAGTGTCTAAAGTCTACACATACAAATTTCTTATGTTTTACAAAGCTTTATTTCTTCTTTTACTTTTAGTTACAGTATATGCAGAAGTGGTTCCAACTAATAAACAACAATTCATCAACAAATGCAACTCATCTTGAATAATACTACTTCTAGAAAAGCAACTACTGTCAATTACATTTTAGCACTAAAGGAGAGTAATTTTTACTCTAATCCATGCAGTGTTTTGAAATAGGTATAATTAAAAACTAACCTGTAACTTGTAATACTATATCTATGCATCTGTAGAAACATCCATACAAACATTTTAAAATATATTTATTTTCTTCAAGTCATCTTAATCTTTAAAACTCTTCCCAAAGTAGTTTTTATTAAAAAAATTTTTTTTAATACAAGGCATATAGTTTTACCTTTGTTGATTTGTTATCAAAATGATACAAAACAAATACTTTGACCACAAACCCTGGGTGTTCAATCAAACCACTGCAATTAATATGAAATTCTAAATACAGAATATAATGCCACATAAATAGTATAACAGCCAAGTCCTGTCTAAGAAGCCATATGTTTTTTCCCATTGTTCAAAAAAAGGAGATGACTTCCCGTCACTTATGTTTCTGATTAGCAAGGTGATTTATGCCACAATCACTAAAAATGCCAGCAAGTGAATGAGAAAATGCATAGTGACTGCACCAGATGTGCACAATAAACAGGAATCCCATTGTAATCTCTGGTACTTAGTTTATATGAAGGTAATGTAGGAAACACTCTTGGATATGGCAAAGTCACTCTTTTTTTACATTTGACTATAAATGATATGAAATAAATTGTGTGTTTTATACTTTATGGCATGCATACATTGATAAATTAGCTACCGTTTTGTATCCCGACTTATCTACAAGACAAACCTGGCTAAGATCATGGGGATTAATTGCTTCAGAAGTGTGAAATGCAGCTTTTCCATTCTTTTCTGCACACTCAGTGAAGAAACAATGATTAATCACTGTTTAACTATTCTCTTGAGGATCTATAAGATTGCCAAAGCAGGACTTATCCTCATAAATCCAAAAAATACAGGTTTAGATTTGTTGCCAGCAACTGAAAGAACATGAACTTAAACCCATTTGTTATCAGATTAAAATGATGTCAAGGTTTTAGAACCTCACTGGTACACAATTCCCTTTTAATCAGTGACTTCAACAGGAAATTAGATTAATACATACAATATAACAAAACCACATGTATTTTACAAAAGTAAAATTAAACATATCTTTAAGTATAAAATATCTTCCGCCTAATGATGTCAAACAACATACTACTGAACTTGAGCTGATAACCTCCCTTAGCCACATAAATACTTCAATTCCTCTGTGCTATTTATAAAAATTAAAATACATGCTATCAGATGAAAAACATTTTTAAAGGTTATTTCATGTGGAAAATGGCTACTTACTACAAGATACTTTATTCCAGCCAGCTACAGCTGAATGACAATTAAGTGGATAAAATTACTCAGTTCCAATAGTACTAACATAAATATATTTATAAATCTTTCTAACACTGAAAATGTAAAACTCCAAACTTTAAGCCTATTCCATAAATGATCCAAAAATATGTAATATTTTGAACAGAAGCACATAAGGAGAGAGTTTTCAAATATATTCCAAGTAATTTACACTTTCAAAATATCTTCAGCCAATATTCACTACATTCTGAAGAAACTAGGTAACTCAAGTTGAGGCAAAATTATTGTTCATATCATTTATAAAATTTTGAATACACATTTTTAATAACTGAAACCTTATTCTATTTCAAAAATAAAATGTTAGCATCATAATGGTCAAATCATTATAATTGAAAGATTTTTAAAATCCCCTATAAATGGGTCAGCTATTCACAGACTACAAAGTATTCCTAAATGGGAATAACCTAAAGTAATAACTTCAAATTTCTACGTAAAATAGAAAAATAGTCACCTCTCAATTATAAAGGATTCATTTTCTATTTGTCTGATTATGTGTTCATATAACTTCTTCTTTCCAATCCATGATGTTTCTTTCAGGTCTACCAGGAACCACAAAGACCAGCTAGAACTAACTGAAGGGAAGAAGAGTTGAAACTGTTGATCAACTTTACTGTTCAATAAGCCTTTGCAAAAGTGAGTAAGAGGAACAGAAGGTGAAATAGATCCTGTTTTTTCCACATTTCACTTTTATCTAGAGTTGGCTGTTTCTCCCTCAACAAAAAGTGAGAGTTACCTCTAGTGCATGTACATTGAAAACCTAAAAAAATTCACAATAAACTTGACCAAATAAAAAGTAAACTGATTTTCCTTACATCAGCCAGTTTAAAAAGGAAAATATCTTAAAATGACATATTTATTTAAGAGTTAGCTGAGTACCTGCCATAAAGTAAACAGTTAATAAATATTTGCTGATCAAATGAACAAATGAATTTAGATTGAGTCTACTCTCGAAGTTTTATGACATGTTAGAGTCTATATACAGAGAATTACCCTTTCACATTCTCCCTACATTCCCAAACATCTTCTCCACTTAAAATTTTTTATACTCAATGAAAAATATTTAACAAGAATCATCTTTATGTGTTACTCAAAATATTCCACTAGCATAAAACCCCACAGATAAAGTAGTTTGCCTTGTTTAACTTAGAAAAACTATTACGATGGGACTGGAGGTTCGAGGATGGGCATCAGTATTAGCTTGCAAAGGAACACAAGTGTGTCAGAATGAGATAGTTGGGGTTTTTGCACTAAGATTTTTGCAAACAAGTTTGTGCTGATAAAGGGAAAGTCACTGCAAACAGCTTAAGTGAGTAACCTAAACACAGAAACCAAGTCCCAGATGACAAAATGGCAACCCACTGGAGAAAAGTACACGTGAAGCCCAGGGAAAGAGATTAAATGATGTTTAATAACAAAGATACTTACCAGGGAAACAACTAAGAAAACGGTGAAGGAGTGGTCTGTGCCACATGAACTATTCCCTACAAAAATGAGAATTCCTTGAAGATCCTTCTCAGATTTAGCCTATTGAAGTACTAGGCAGCCTCGCCACAAATGATCTGTATTAAACATATTAGACCATGATATAATGTGGGTACATACCAAAAGAAAATGAGAGAAAACTTTTATTCTTCCTTAAAGGAGAATGCAATAAGCTAGAACCTGCATTTAGAGGAAATCAAAATAATGTTATAAGGAGCACAGGTCATCTTATTTCTAACTATTACTTCCATAACAGTAGGTGCTTCCAAAGACAGAGTCCTAAGTAAACTGACAGGGTACCAAAGACACAGTCTCTCAGTAAATGAACAAGTGAATGTATGGATGTATAGGAAATATTACTCAAAATGTCTTTCGGCTTAATGACCAAGGAACTTGTGCCAGGTTTTAGGGAAAGGTAGGGGCTGTAAAGAACAGAAATTAGTTATTTACACCCACAAGGTGATCCACTAGAGGTGCTGTGGGGAATCGTAAGCACAAGGCTGCTGAGTTTTTTGGTCTTATAATTGCTCCTGTCCCACCTGTTATCCTTTCTAACTTAAGCTCTACAGTATTGGAGCTCAGCGAACAAGCTGCTTGAATCACGTCACAAGACACCATGGCAGTATCTAGAGCCAGAGGGAGAGTTATATCACTGTGTAGAGCTGGGAACTTGAGCAAGAATGGGTAGGAAGAGCAATATTATTACAACTCAGAAACAAATGAGTGATCCCAGAGATCACATCACACCAGGAAGAAAATGCTAGAACTCTAATGCTATTATTGTATCCCATATTCACTGACTGCGCTCCCAGGCTGAGGTGACTAGGAGAAACATGAGTCATAAGAACACAACAGACCCTTGGCATTTGTAGATTTTCACATCCATGATTTCACTCTTGTTCAAGCAATCCAGGACATGAATGAATTTATCATTTTTCTGATAAGTGAATTCGAACCATAAGCTCCCCAAGGCCCGTGTGAGAAAGGAGTTGATGGCTTCTGATCTTAATGTAGCTTGGTAATTCTCTAGAACATACTACAGAAATATTCACACACTTAAGATTTTTCAAAAATTTCAAGAGGTATATCATTCATAAATGCCTGATATACATCTTAATTCTATTGACAGAATTTTTTTTTTTAAACACAAAATTCCTAAACTGGAAACCACCATTTCTTTACCTTGCTAAAACAAAAATCACAAAGGGGTGAGCAGAATAGGACAAGCCCAAAGATGTGGGAAACAGCTAGTCATGAGATGCTTCTTGCATGTCACATATCCTGGAATTAGTACAAAGCTTGACCAAAAATTTTTAAAGATGGATCTGTGCCTGCACACTCTGCCTGCCTTCCTATTATTAAGGATAAACCATCCCCGCTCCTATCTAAGACCAATTTCTCCACTGATGCACACTGCTTCAGCAATTTTCCACTCTCTCGTATCATCAGTTTATTCCTCTTTATTGGAGCATTCCCAATACTAACATATGCTACTTTTCTTCTACTTAAAAAAAAAAAAAAAATCCTCGCTTGACCCCAACTTCCCCCTTAAGCTGTCACATATATTTTTCCTCCCACTCTCTCTTGAATCCACTCCAATCAGACTTTAATTCTCTACTGAAACTGCTCTCCTCAAAATCACCAATGACCTCCCATTGCTAAATCCAACAATCAATTCACAGTTCATCTATAACTTCACTTTTCAGCACCATTTGTCGCAAATGACCATTCCCCTTCCTTGAAACATTTACATCACTTAGCTTCATTAGCCTTCAGATATTCTGAAAGTCTAAGGAGTTTTCCTCTTACCTCACTGGTTTTCCTTCCCTGGCCTCCTGTACTAATTCCTCTTCTCCTAATCCCTTTACTTTAAGTGCCCCAAAGGTAGGACCTTCAATTGCCTTTAGCTGTATTTACTGGTTGCATCAATAACGTGCCTTTAAAAATACCATCTACAACTGACAACTTCCACAGTTGTTCCTTCATCCCAGACCTCTCCCCTGAACTCTGGACCAGTATATCGGTTTCCTTGAAGTATAAACATCTCCAACTTAGTACGTCCAAAACCAGTCTCCTGACCTTCTCCCCCAAATGTACTTCCTTTTATAATCTTCCCATACTTCATTAAATGAAACTCTATCTTTCCTGTTATTCAGACCAAAAACATTTTTGGAGTCATTCTTGATGCCTCTCTTTCTCTCGTAACTCAAATCCAATCTATCAGTAAATCCTGTTGTTCAAACCACAATTATACCTTACCTCTAACCTTCATATGGTCCCTCTTCTAGTGACCTTGCTCCCTTAAAATCGATTCTCAACCCGGTAGACTGTAATTCTTTTAAGCTATAAACAAGATAATGATACCTGCCAATGGCTCCCCATCGCATTCAGAATAAAAGCCAAATACACATCTTTAAAAGTCCTAGATTCCCAGTTACCTCTCTAATTTGATCCCTACTACTTTCCCCTCACTTTGCTGCAGCCACACTGACCACTCCGTTGTTCCTTGAACACATCACTAATATTCCTCCATCAGGGCCTTGGCACTTCTTGTTCCCTCTGCTTGAGATGCTCACTCCCTAACCTCCATCAGGTCTTTATTAAAATATTACCTTCTCGGTGACACTTTCCCTCACTGTCCTGTTTAAAATTTCCATCCTTCTCCCTATACTCTGAACTCTCTATCCTCCACTCCTTGTTTTATTCTCCTTCATAGCACCACCATCTAACCTACCACATATTTTACTTATTTATCCTGATTCTTGTCAACCTCTCTACCCTAAAATGCAAGCTTAATCAAGTTAAGAATCTCTCTCTATTTTTTTTTTCACTGTGATCTCCTAGAACACTCTTCAGTGAATAAGACTGGCATCAAATTTGTTACGAGGAATAACTGATGGCAGAAAAAAAGAGCCAAGTCTTCCAAGTTCTGAGAAAAATTGTTTTACACCTACAAAAATATACCCAGCTAAATTATCAATAAACTGTGAAAAAAGAAAAATAGTTTCTAATATGCACAACTCAGAAAATTCATCTTTCACAATCTAACCTTCTGAAAATTTTTTAAAATAAATCTAAGACTAAAGATGACAACACGATACAAAACACATTGGAACTAACCCAGTAATACAATGAAAAGAAACCTGAGTATGACACTTCAGCAAAAGACCAAGGACGCTGTGGTCCATATTAAAATAGAAAGTCCAAGTTAAGTGAAATCTTTCTTCAAAAGGAGAGTAGATAACCTTACAAAAATGTTATTTTATGATTTAGGAGACTGGAAGTACAATTGTGGTATGCTACCCACAAAAATAGAGACATAGATCTCCTATGAGCCCTAAGCAAAACAAACGGTAATTTATAACTCTGGTAAAAACAAAGAACTATACACAAAAAAGCCAAGGTAGAAATATGAAACAAAATATAGTACGATTTTGAGAAAATGAAGAAAACTAAGAAATATTTAATTCTGGAAAACAATATCCACTGGTTTGTTAATTCTGGAAGGAAAACAGAATTAAGTGATACTTTGAATTGATGTATAATCGCCATATAAGAAATATTGGATACAATCATTTCTCTATAACGTTACTTTGCTGAAAGTCATTTCTCACCGTCATAAGAAATTCTGATTATCAAAAAAAAAAATGGAAAATAAAAAGTACTGGCAAGATGTGGAGAAACTGGAACCCTTAAACATTGCTGGTAGGAATATAAAATGTTGCAGCTACTGCCAAAAAACAATTTGGTGGTTCCTCAAAAAGTTAAACAAAGAATTACTATATGACCCAGTACCTTTACTCCTAGGTATATACCTAAAAGAATTGAAAAGAGGTGCTCAAATAAGTACATGTACACATAAATTCATAGAAGCAATATTCATAATAGCCAAAAGGTGAAAGGAAGCAAACCAAATATTTATATTTATATACACAGTGGAATATTATTCAGCTACGAAAAGGAATGAAGTACTGATACACGCTACAACACAGATGAACACTGAAAATATTATGCCAACTGAAAGAAGTCATACATAAGAGATCATATACTGTATGATTCTATTTATATGCAACATTCAGAATAGAGAAATCTATAGAGACAGAATGCAGATTGATGGATACCAGGGGCTGGGGGAATGAGGAGAAGCTAAGGGAAAGGCGTTGTACCTTGGAGCGAGGAAAATGTGTGAACTAGAGAGAGCTGGTGGTTACACAAGACTGTGAAGGTACTAAATGCTACTGAATTATTCACTTAATTTTACATCATGTGGATTTCACTCAATAAATTATTTTAAAATAAAAAGATATTTTGCTTTTAGATCAGCCTTTTCCTATTTTCTTATTTCTAAAGTATTTAAAGATTTCCATGATCATCTTTAACATTGGAAGTCTCTTAGGAACTAATATTTATGGTCTTGAAAAAACATTTATCTGAGGTTCACTAATCATTTAAGCTTCATTTCAATTTTTCCTCCCTCTGTTGAATTCAAGGAAAATTTTAAAAAATAGGTTATATTTTTAAAATGATATATCAGTTTGTCTCTACATGATAGGGTTAGGGATTTGTTCTTTTGGTTTCTTTTTTATATTTTTCTTATTTTTTATTTTGTTCAGCTCTATTAAGGTATAAATGACCTCAATATAACAAAATTGTAAGATATTTAATGTGTACATTGTGACGACTTGATGTATATATACATTGTAAAATGATTCCCACCATGTAGTTAATTATCACCTGAATCACTCCACATATTTATTTTTTCTTTTTTCTGGTGAGAACATTTAAATTCTACTCTCTTAGCAAACTGCAATTATATAATACAGTGTTATCAACTATGGTCACCAAGTTATATACTAGATTCACAGACCTTATTCATCTTATAGCTGAAAGTTTGTACCTCTTCCTATTTCCCCCACACCCCAACCCCTGGCAACTACTTTTCCACTGTTTCTATGAGTTTGACTTTTTTTTTTTTTTGATTGATTCCACATGTAAGTGATACCATGCAGTTTTGTCTTTCTCTGTCTGGTTTATTTCACCTAGCAGAATGCCCTAAAGGTCCATCCATGTTGTCACAAATGGCAAGATTTCCTTCTTTCTCACGTCTGAATAATATTCCATTGTGTATACATACCACATCTTCTTTATCCACTTGTCCATTGATGGACACTTAGGCTGTTTCCATATCTTGGCTATTGTGAATACTACTACAGTGAACGTGGGCATGAAGATATCTTTTTGATATCCTATTTTCATTTCCTTTGGATATATACCTAGAAGTTGAATTGCTGGATCATAGGGTAGTTCTATTTTTAATTCCTGGAGGATCTCCATAATGTTTTCCATAGTGGCTGCACAAATTTACTTTCTACACCAACAGTGCACAAGTGTTCCCTTTTCTCCATATCCTCCCCAACACTTGTACCTCGTCTTTTTAATGACAGACATTATGACAGGTGTGAGGTGATATCTCATTGTGGTCTTGATTTGCATTTCCCTGATGATTAGTGATGTTGAGCACCTTTTCATTTATCTGTTGGCCATCTGTATGTCTTCTTTGGAAAAATATTTATTCAGTTCCTCTGCCCATTCTTTAATCATATTGTTTGGGTTTTTCCTATTGAGTTCTGTGAGTTCTCTATATATTTTGGATATTAACCCCTTATCAGATAAATGATTTGCAAATATTTTCTCCTATTCAATACACTGCTTTTCAATTTGTTGATGATTTCCTTTGCTGTGCAGTACCTTTTCAGTTTGATGCAGCCCTGCTTGTTGATTTTTGTTTTTGTTGCCTTTGCTTTTGGTGTTAAATTCAAAACTTCATTACCAGGACCAACGTCAAGCAGCTTACCCACTGTTTGCTTCTACGAGTTTATGGTTTCAAGTCTTACATTCAAGTCCTTAATCCATTTGGAGTTGATTTTTGTGTGTGGTATAAGATAGGGGTCCAGTTTCATTCTTTCGCATGTGGCTAATTTTCCCAACAGTATTTATTGAAGAGACTATCCTTTCCACATTGTATATTCTTGGCTCCTTTGTCATAAATTAATTAACCATATACATGGGGGTTTATTTCTGGGCTGTCTATTCTGATCCATTAATCTATGTGTCTGTTTTTATGCTAGTACCATACTGTTCAGATTACTATCGCTTTGTAATATAGTTTGAAATCAGGAAGTGTGATGCCTTCATCTTTGTTCTTCTTTCTCAAGATTACTTTGGCTATTTGGGGTCTTCTGTGGTTCCATACAAATTTTAGGATTGTTCTTCTCCGTTTCTGTGAAAAATGCCATTGCATTTTTGATAGAGATTTCATTAAATTTGTAGACTGCTTTGGGTAGTATGGACATTTTAACAATATTAATTCTTCCAATCCATGAGCATAGAATATCTTTCCATTTATTTGTGTCTTCTTCAGTTTCTTTCATCAACATCTTATAATTTTCAGTGTATAGATCTTTCACCTCCTTGAAATTTATTTCTAGGTATTTTATTCTTTTTGAGGCAATTGTAAACGAAATTGTTTTCTGAATTTTTCTTTCTGATAATTCCTTGTTAGTGTATACAAATGCAACTGATTTTTGTATATTGATTTTGTATCCTGCAACTTTACTGAATTTATTAGTTCTAACAATAAACTAAGAACTTATTTTTTAACAAAGTCTTTAGGGTTTTCTATATATAATATCATACCTCTGCAAATAGAAACAGTTTTACTTCTTCCTTTCTGATATGGATGACTTTTATTTCTTGCCCGATTGCACTAAGACTTCCAGTACTATGTTGAATAAAACTGGCAAGATTTGTTCTTTGTATATAGGGAACATTACCTCATTACTCGTGGTTGCTCAGTGCACAAACCATCCTGATAAACAGCTCGAGTAAAGAACTTGAGCTTTCAGGTCTTTGCAAAAAAAAAAAAAAAGGCACTGAGTTTGGACATTCTTTTCTTATTCCTGATTTTAGGGGAAAAGCTTTTAGCTTCTCACTGTTGAGTATGATGTGAGCTATGCATTTGTCATATATGGCCTTTATTATGTTGAGGTACATTCCCTCTATACCCAGTTTGTTGCGAGTTTATATCATGAATGGATGTTGAATTTCGTCAAATGCTTTTTCTGCATCTATTCAAGTGATCATGATTTTTAACTTTCATTTTATTAATGTGGTGTATCCCATTGATTGATTTGTGGATGATGAACCATCCTTGCAGCCCCTGAATAAATCCCACTTGATCATGGTGTATGATCCTTTTAATGTACTGTTGAATTCAATTCAATTCACTTTGCTGAGGATTTTTGTATCTGTGGTCATGAGGGATACTGGCCTGTAATTTTCTTTCCTTCTTGCATCCTTATCTGCTTTTGGTATCAGGGTATTACTGGCCTCATAAAATGGCTTTGGATGTTTTCCCTTCTCTTCTATTTTTTAAGAAGAGTTTGAGAATGATTAGCATTAATTCTACTTTAAATTTGGTAGAATTCACCAATGAAGCCATCTGGTCCTGGACTTTTCTTTGTTGGGAGGTTTTTCATGACTGATTCAATCTCCTTATGAGTAATTGGTCTGTTCAGACACTCAATTTTTTCATCATCCAGTCTTGGTAAATTGTATGTTTCTAAGAATTTATCCATTTCTTCCAGGTCCAATTTGTTGGTGTATAATTATTCTTAGTAGTCTCTTATGATCCTTTGTATTACTGTTGTATCAGTTGTAATATCTCCTCTTTCATTTCTAATTTTGAGTCCTGTCTTTTTTTTTCTTGGTACATCCAGCTAAAGGTTTGTCTATTTTCTTTACCTTTTTTGAAAAAACAGCTCTGAGTTTCATTGATACTTTCTCTTGTCGTTTAAGTCTCTATTTCATTTATTTCTGCTCTTTTTTATTTCCTTTCTTCTACTAACTTTGTGCTTAGTTTGTTCTTCTTTTTCTAGTTCCTTAAGGTGTAAAGTTAGGTTATTTGAGCTCTTTCTTTTTTCTTAATGTAGGTGTTTATTGCTATGACTTCCCTCTTAGAACTGCTTTTGCTGCACTGGATTAGGAATAATTTTTATCTTTTTTTGACTTTTCTACATATACCAAACTTTCTAACACAACGTATTTCTCTTAAAAGCAGAAAAATGCTTGCAATTTATTAAAAAGGATAAAAATGTTAAATAAAATGGGAATGGATAATAGAAGAGACAACTTTGGAAAAGAATCTGGGTTACTCTAAGCTGATATATAGGACTTAAAAAGTTAAAAACGTTTTAAACCAAGAATAATTTGAGGGCATCAGTATGAACATACAATTTATACAAGAATAAAGAAATACACAACTTACTATAAAGGGCTGATTCTATCAAAGATTTATCCCGCTTACAAATTTTGAGATCTGATCATTTGTAGCTTTGTTCTTACCACAGAAGAACCAACTAAGTGCTCTGGTCTTTCCCAGCAATTACCCAGTTCTTTCACCAAGTCATTTGACAGTGTAGTGAACAGAGAGAGCACAGAGGAGACAGGAGAAAAGGCAGCTTGACTGAGACAGAAAACAAATTGCCTGATCTCATTTACTTTTGCAACAAGTCAGTCATGAACAAATATCCTAGTGATCTAAAGTATAGTTTTTTGGGGAGCCGGCCCTGTGGCTTAGCGGTTAAGTGCACGTGCTCCGCTGCTGGCTGCCCGGGTTCGGATCCTGGGCGCGCACCAACGCACCGCTTCTCCGGCCATGCTGAGGCCGCGTCCCACATACAGCAACTAGAAGGATGTGCAGCTGTGACATACAACTATCTACTGGGGCTTTGGGGGGAAAATAAATAAATAAATCTTTAAAAAAAAAAACAAAACAAAAAACAAAGTATAGTTTTTGAAACTGCGAAGATGATCCATTATTGGATAGGGAAATAAATTTAGTTATGGGCAGCAGCATGTATTAAATGAAATATACAAAAAATAGAATAGAGCACAACGCACATCCCAGGTAGTCAGGGTAAGAATTGTTTCAATTTTGTATCAGTTTCATTTGTACATTTATACCGGTGGAAAATGGCTCACAAATGTAAAATTTATTTCTTACTACGAATCGTGGTAAAAAAAAAAAAAAAATTTGTGAATGTTACCTATCTGCGATACCTTCAACTCTAAGTTCAATCACTCTAATTCTCCTTTAACAAATTTAATGCATGTCTGAAGGTAGGGAGGTAAGGTGGTACGGGGGTAGGGACAAAGGAGGAAGGGAGGTAGGAAAGAAAGGGAAAGAGCATAGGAAAGACATACGGATTCAAAACGTGTTCCCTAAGGAAAGTGCTCAAAGTCTACTGGTGGGAAACCATTTTTAAAGCCTCCCTGAAGGCTCAGTCAAAAGAGGATGAAAAAACGAGGAAAATGAAAAGACTGGAAGCTGGTGAATAGATATAGGAGGTTGAGAAAGAAACCTATCAGGCAACTCTGTTAACTGTGTTAACAGAGACAACACAAAGCAACTGTATTAGAGGCCAGCAGTACTCCCTGAAAGAGCCTACAATCTAAACCTGGCAGAAGTGTATAAATACACACATATGCACAAACACACACACACACACACTTTTTGTACACGAATCTATAGAACACATTACTACAGAAAGGGTGTTGTCATGGAACGAATGCTTATGTTCCCCCAAAACTCATATGTTGAAATTTTAATTCCCAATATAATGGTATTAGCAGTGAGGCCTTTGCAGATGATTAGGTCACGAGAGTGGAGCTCTCATGAACAAGATTCGTGCCCTTACAAGAAGAAACCCGAAAGAGCTCTCATTTCATCTACCGTGTGAGGACACAGCGAGAAGACGGCTGTCTATGAACCAGGAAGCAGGCCCTCACCAGACACCAATCTGCTGGTACCTTTATCTTGGACTTTCCAGCTGCCAGAACTGTGAAAAATAAATTTCTATTGTTTATAAATCAGCCATTCTATGGTATTTTTGTTATAGCAGCCTGAACAGACTATGCACATTTTGAATAAATATATGCTTACCTTTCAGGAGAACTTTATTGATCCATAAATCTAACTGACACTTGAAAATGCATGCTCTTGTTAGGGGTCAAAGATGACTTCAAGCTCAGTACAACAGTGTTCTCCAAATACAAGTCTTGGCTGGCAAACAGGAAGTAAAGAATAATCAAGAAATAGAGATCAGCTGAGTTCTCCCTCAACTGAGCTTCTGGAAAAACAGGAAACACCTAGAAAAATAAGTAAATAAAATAGCTTCAAATATTCCTATTCCAGAAGACACCATAAAGCAAAGCAAACAATGCAAAAGGCAGGCTGAAAAAATTTGTCATAATGTTTTAGGCTCTTAGGGGGAAAATGTCAGCCTAATTAATCACTCTTTCCATCATCTATTTTAACTCCTGGAAGAAAGGGAGTCATTTTGTAATACCTATGATAAAAGACATTATAATACAAAAAAATCCAAAACACCTCAATATAAAACAAATTACCTGTTATGACTTCATTTCATTGAAATGACATAAAAGTGTTCAAATAATGAACACACTATTCTAATATAAGTAAAATAATATCAAGTATTAAAATCACATAAAATAAAAAATGGAAATTTGACATTTGAAAATAAATGTGAAAAAACATTCCATTGAAAATGGATTCCAGAACATTAATAAAATGTAAAATTAGAATATAGATTATCAGTGTGGCAAGTAAATATTATTTGTGAACTAAAAAATTAATTTCCATTGCCTTTTTGCCTAGAGAAAAAAAAATCTTATCATCTTTAGTAATATACTTCTGCAACTCATATCTGACATATGTAAGTCTACATAAAATCTGCAAGAATGACAACCGAATTTCCTACATATCCAATTTAAGTAAAGAAGCTCTTAATAATAATAAATTACTAAACATATTATTATCATTCTCCTCTATATTTCGTTCTATATTAGCTTTCTTTACTCCCAATAACCTCTTAGAGCTTATTGGTGGCTCAGCATATGTACAAAAGGTCAACAGTAGTTAGCTAATAACATAAATCAATAACATAGAACTGAAAAAACATTATGATAATAGATGTAACTGAAACCTACTGAGATTCAAAAGAAATTTTTTTAAAAAACATTTTAGCATCATATGCTACTAAAACCAAATAACAAACCATGATTTCTAAAGGATACAAATGAATGTGGCATTGATCTCTAAACAGATTTCCAGAAACTGTTTCATGCCCTCACAGTGAATACAATTCATGTTTTGTTTGATAAAGAGAATGATTTATTACATTCCGATGTGGCATTTCCTTATTTTAACTTTCAATCTTATCTGAAAAGTTACAAACAACACGTTTCTAAATTATATAATATACTATGGAAAATATCTAAATATTGTCAGCAGCTCCTTGAACAACAATATAGTCACATGGTTTTTCTGTATGGTTGAACTAAAAATTGCTACAACACTAAAATAAAGCATGTCTCTATTTCTGATCTTTCCTTGTAAAAATACAGACCATTTTTATTCTATGGATGGCTCTTTAGAGCGAAAGACATTCAGATCTCTTTCAACTATTCCAACATATGTGTATTTGATGAATGTGTGTTTACGTAACACTTACTATATACTGTCGTACTACTGTGTCAATACTATTCAGAGAATGACGGCTATTTCTTCAAAAACTGTGACAGTAACCAAAAGAAAAAGTGACACTACAATCAGAGTCCTGAGTAGTTGTAATTTGTTTTGTTTCTAAATACACACTTTACACCCAGGTCAATTTTACATTTCTTACACTGCTGGGATTGTAATTTACTTTCTTGTTCTGACAGGATATATCCAATAAAAGATCTCATTGACATCCATCAGAGAAACCAAGAAGGGAAGAAAAAGACTACAGGCAGAATTAGGAAACACCGAAGATGATCTGTACAGTAAAACTGTATGAAACAACTAGACTTCCTCAGCAATCCACATGCAGAAAGAATGTTTACCATAGTCTCACTGAAAGGATATATCAGTTCTTTTTCTAGTTATTCTCTACAGAAGTGCATAAATATTGAGAGATCTAGAAATAGATATACACATGCACATATAAAAATTATTGTCAGTGTATAAGTTACTGCTGCCCTGGGACTGCAATAATTTATGTAACATCTGTTTTCATATTTTTCTAATTTTTTTCCTAATTAACATGCATATTTAACGCATAAATGCTCAGACCACCTCTTTTTTCTGCTGACTGTGCCTCTTTATTTTTGAAGTTGTGCACTCCTAGGGAGAATTCAGGATAGATGGAAACCAAAATCTTATTGAAAGCACTAATTTTAAAATGTAAACAACAGTACCAAACCAATTTTCAAGAAAATACTAAAGTCTTAAGAGTTTTCACAAGAACACTTCAATCTGCCAACAACGGTCATGCAGTAAATTAAGGTCCAAACACCAAAAAGCAACATAAAAGCATAATTCCAATACTGTATTAATCTTCTTGATTTCTTTTTAACTTTTATAAGAGCTGAGAAATCTATTATAACATCTATAATTTCTCACCTTTGTGAGTTTTGGTAGTATTTTAAAATTTTTATGCCGTAGGCAACTAACATAAATGAACACATTCCACACAGTAAACATCAAGAAATATGTAACCAACTATATCTTTTTTGAATTGTAAACTTTAAATACTGTGCAGATGTGAAGAAAGGAGAAAAGTTTTTACTCTAAAGCTCATTCAAGTACAATCAACTTCCGGAAGCTTTTAATCTGTACTGGCAAATTCAAAATTTGAAATACTACTAATCCTTATTTTTAATAGACAAAGTAAAACTAGAAGCTGATCAAACTAACACTACAATAACTAAAGTATTCCCAAATAACAATGCTTAACATGCCAACACTGTGACTCCATCTGTCCTTACCTCACTTTACAATTAATCACTTTGTATTTTAATTACCTAGTTATGCATTTCAATCAGTCATTTAATATTTCTTATCTGTTGTCAGGGCCATTCTAGGCCTTTCAGACACTGGAATTATCTCAGCCCTTCTAGAACTAACATTTACTTGGGCAAACAGTATCCAATAACCATGCAAATACGTAATTGCAAACAGAGACCAATGCTACTGAAAACACGGGGGCGCCATGAGATTTTATAACAGGAGACTTGATTTAGGCCAAAGATCAGCAAAGACCTACAGAAAGACTGTTTAAGATGAGATCTGAAAGCTATGGAAAGTGTTCCAGTCTGGCACAGCAAGTGGGAAGGTCTAAAGCAGTAATGAGATAAGCACATTCAAAGTCAAGAAAGAGAAGCAGAAAGCTCAGTCACAGCTAGAGAGGGAACGTATGTGAAACAAACTGGGGCTGAAAAAGTCAATAAGGCAAGATTACGGAATCGTTTTAAATAAGGTATGACAATCAAATGTACACTGAAAAAATATCAAGTTTGGCTGAATTGTAGAGAGGGGCAAGAGAGGTGCAGGGGAGGAGTTAGGTAAGAGATGACAGTAACAAACTAAGGTGACGGTGGTGAAGACGGAGAAGAGAAGGCAGAAAGAGCACTCAGCAGAATCTGGTGAAAGATTACACTTTGTGGAGGATGCAGATGGATAGCAATTCCATTCTCCGATGAAAGGAATCCTGGAATATCAATTTGTTGGAAGAAAGAGCCCAGGTTTAGACCTGGACACGTGAAGGGGTTATCTGTGGGAGATGTCCTGTAGCTATTTCAATGAAAAGTCTGGAGCTGTAAGAGTCCGGAGCTTTAAGAAAGGTCTGGGCTAGAATCAAATTTAGAATTTACCAGAATATGGGTATTAAAAAAAAAGAAAAATAGAGGCCTGCATTCTTTTTCCCAAGGGAAAATCCCTTCACACATCCAGTGTCTTCTTCACTTCTAGCTACCATACTACATGAGAACAGGAAAACATAGATCTCATAATTTGACAAACTCATTTAGCCTATAATTGTTTAACTCCATAATGCATATTTGCCTTATCTTCAATAACAGTCATCATTTAACTGAAATGCCTACTCTGGGAGAGAAGTATAAAAATATGCTGAAGCACTCTAAAAATGTGCTTCCGGTCTTTAATCCTCACGATAACCTTAGAATTTAACAATTATCACGCCTACTTTTCAGATGAGGACCCTGAAGTGGAAGTGTAAAGTCGACAGTAAAGCCAGTAAGTGACAGAGGCATACTTCCAACCCAGGGCCACCTGAACCCACAGCTCATGTTCTTTCCACTCAAAAGGAGGGTGGCATGTACAGTGTCAAGAGTCTGGGCTTTAAAATAAGTCACCCTCGGTTTCAATTCTGGCCCCAGAAGACCACTTAAGCTCTCTTACATTTCCTCACCCGCAATTCTTCCCTTGCTAGGAAGTATTGATATTTGAGGAAACACGTGAAGCCTCTATCACAGTCCTTTGGGTTGTGAATCACCATTAACACGACATGTTCCTTCACCACAGGAGAGCCAACTGACAGAGGACTTAGAGAAGAATCTAAGGCTGACACCGAAACTGTGGAAATTTCACAGTATAGGGATGAAACAGCTACTTCAGCTCAACCCTGTTTTTCCCCCAAGTGGAGAAGAGTAACTTCCATCAAAATAGCCAGAAGCCAATATCCTAAAAGCTGTCAGCAGAGAATTCAGCAGTGGTTCTAAAACTTTAGTGTGCATAAAAATCACCTAAGAACCTTCTTCAAATGGAGAGTCTCAAGCAGACCCTCCCAAAGATTCTGATACAGCAGTGCAATAGCTGACCCTTCAAGCCTTCTAAAAGATATCTACCAACAACAACCATTTTCCATTCTTCAGGCACATAATTTTTAAATTACTTGTTGAACATGTATATTACTTCACTTAGTTCAATTAAATTGTACCCAACTTAATACAAAAATTTCAGACATCTTTCTGAACAACTACTATCAAAAAGTTCCTTTTCAATAGAAGGAGGGATGATTAAACAAAAGCAGTTTTAACTATACCTAAAATGCCTCCATCAAATTTGATTTTCTTTACTATAGATTTTAGACTTATGATTAAAACTAAGCCATTTAGGGATATATATGTTAAAAGACATAGGAATGTTTAAGAGAGGTGAATGGCCATAAGGAAAATTTTGTTGTAAAAGTTAACCTTTGGTTAAATAAAAGATATTGTTGATTACTAATATAGTAACAGTTATCCAAAAAACTGGAATGAAAGGTTGCATATAACCCTGCTCAGTGACACCAATGGGTGCTAACATACACTGGCACCACAGTAGCATTCAGGACAGAAAATGTCTACTATATTTTCAGACACTTCAGATCACTTAAAAAATGAAAGCATGTCCAGCTTCCCTTCTACATGAATCATAACTGTCCCCATGGAGGTACACATTCCAGTCCCCGTCCCAGCAGCTCCCATTAGCCATCAGGTTACTGGCGTACTGAGTCACGGCTGCCTTTAACAACATTCTAGCGGATTAGAGATTCTAACAAGTTCCAAAGTTTCACGCAAGGTTAACTGAATTTAACTTTTTAATTTTGAAATTTCAAGATGGGTGTTCGTCTTTCAAGGCTTATCTGTGAAGCCAAATGCAAACACTTAAAGTTTAAAGTTTATTACATAGTATCTCCTTGTATTCCTCTGAATCAAAGAAAATACCCACTCAAGGTTTGTTTGTTTGTTTTTTTAACCCCATAACTTGCATTAGGACCATGAAAGGGAACAGAAAGCTAAGGATAATAAAAGTTACTTGAAAAAGAACTTTAGTAATAATAACATCAATGCTATACTAAGATAGTGATATTTATATGTAATATCTCATTTAATGCCTCCTCACCTCCACCCCCAATCCCCCCTGCAAAAAAACAGCTAAAAGGAATTTAAGGACACTAACTCATCCAAGATCTCATTGCTAACAAATGGTAAAGCTGGGATTTGAACCCAAGCAATCTGAACCCAGAGTCCCTTTGGTCTTAACCATTACACCGTTCTATATCAATTCAAAGGCAATGAGAAGTGTAATTTACCTGACCATTACTCACTCTGTTCACAAATTCCCCTAACATTATAAACCTTTATACAGCCAATGAACCCAAAAGTACTGATACAATATAAATCTGCCCCTCTAGCTTTAATGGCAAATACAATGCTTCTAGGTTGTCCTAATAATAAAATATATCTTCACTTTCAAAACGACTCTTCATCTCATAATAGTATATAACATTATTTTCTCCCAAACAGTCATGCTCATTTTTCACTAACCATAGTTGGTACCAAGTTAGACGCCACACTACCCTAATCTCCAGGCAAAACAGAAACCATGTATGTACAATGCAAGAGAATTTTTTGTAATTTGAAGATTATATCCTCTAATATTTCTCCTGATGCCCACAAGATAACCTCTCTTCTCTACAGCCTGGTTCCACTTAGGATCAAGCTCTAGATATCAAATTCAAATTAGCTAAAGAATAAGTAACAGAATAAGTAACTGTTAAATGAACCAAAAGAAGCTGAGTCAACTCTGACAGTTGCTTTAGGAACTTGAGGTTCATTCTAATCTTGAAGACCAGTCTAAACACCCCATAAAAACTTAGAAAATTCCGAGGACTGTGGTTTCCCTTTGAAAGCTGCAGATTCAACCTCACTCGAAGAGATGAAAAATTCCCTTAA
Source organism: Diceros bicornis minor (assembly GCF_020826845.1). NCBI lineage: Eukaryota > Metazoa > Chordata > Mammalia > Perissodactyla > Rhinocerotidae > Diceros > Diceros bicornis. The sequence goes on from NC_080741.1 coordinate 23,737,164, forward strand.
GCTTGTGTTAGTCTTTGTCTATTTCCTGTGACAGATATGAGGCATGGGACTTTTCAAAGTAGACATCCTTCACAGTACAATAAGGATACAAGCATGCTTGTAATTAAAATTAAAGTATTCCCTTCTTTTAAGTATGTTCCGGTAACTAAGATGAAAACAAATAAGATTTTCGAAGAAATTATTTTAGATTATATAGGCTGAAACTTTAGGCATTGTCCATAATTTTATTTTGTATTCTAAAGTCTCAGTTCCACACTTATTAAATTATTCCATATCTCATTAACTACTCCTCCTTATGTTATTCCATTTGTTTCAGAGTTCCTTTTTTATAATCTATTAAAAACATCACCTGTCTGTCACCTTTTATCCAATAAACTCTGTAATTTATCTTCTCAAATGGGGGGCGGGGGGGAATCATTGCACTGGAGGAAAGTCTACGAAAAGTAATCACCGTCCCAAATTATTCTAGAATTCTGAGGAAGCTTTAGTTCTCAGAAAACAGAAGTGGACAAAACGAATTAAAACCAGAGAGAGAATAGATAATGAGTTAGCTCTACAAAGGACTCAGTTATTTAAGATATATTTTTTCTGCTTTGTGGCTCACGACTTTCAAATCACTTGACTAGTAAACTACTGTTCCTTTATTGATCTCACTGCCTATTAGCTCCTTCTCAAAAAGAAATAAAGGAAATCTAAACTAGTAAATGTTGCTAATCACTAGCAGCATAGAAAAATGGCTGAATCAATTATTGGGTATTTAGTGAGTATTTTAGAAAGATAATTCCAACGGCGGTGTTGAGTACTAACAACCCGCCTAGCACAGTAGCTATAGAAATGAAGGACTGAGAGACAAAAGAACACGAGAAAAATGGTGGCACCTAGCCACAGAAATGGAAGAAGGGAAATAAGTTTAGTAAATTTCCAAAGTTTCTAATCTAGGAGTTAGGCAGATTTTTTGCGCCATGAAAGGAATAAAAAATAGCAGGAGGAGAAAGGGATAAGAAAAAAGGTTGATTAAGAGAAAAAGCACATACTATATCACTTCATATGTATGCCATCTCAGTATCCTGCACCCCTAAAAAAGGTATGTTGAGAATTAAAGAAGAAATGAATGAATGATCTCAATTTTAATTTTGCTAACTTTTACATTAAGTAATTTGAATTCACTGACTAAAGTGAAGTTTAGAAAATAAATCTTGCCACTAATTCCACAAGTATTTGAGATTTTAGTTTATTTTAGAAAGTCTCCTTATTTCTCAACACTATTGCAAGCCTAGAAATATCTCTGAGTACTCTCTCTACGAAGTTGTCAAGTTAGTCTCTATGATTCACATAATATCTCACTTTGAGCTACTTATAGGTATAAATAATCCAGCTAAATTTTAAAGTTTGCATTAGGTTTCTTGTTTAGTAGGTTTGAAACTATCACTCCAGCAAAATAAATACAAGATCACACATGTATCAGTGCTTTCAGTCTACTAACTCAATAAAACAGCAGTAACATTACTAATGTCATTTTTTTGCCACTCAGAAGGGTAACTTTATAAATGTATTCTTCAAAAACACTTTATTCAAGATTCCAAGCAAAATTATTACTATGTTCTCATTGCAATAAAATGTATAACACTAAGGATATGCAAAATCCCATTAGAAAAATGCTCTATGAGGTTAAAAGATTATAAATTGGTGAAATGAAAAAGAGGAAAATCATAAATATGATAAATACAGTATACCAAAACTTTTGGTTTTATAACCAAAGTGGATTATAAAGATGTTTTTAAAAATTAATGTTTTCTATTTTGGATACTGGAAATTCAGCAACAGCTCTAAGGTAGTTGGTTATTACTCTCCAAGAGCAGAAGCACAAATAAGGGACCCAACTCTAAGGATGATAAAAAAATAATTTCTCCAAGTCGATCTTTTAAGAAATGATCCTTGAAGTCTTTTGTGTTTATCTTTACAGTTATTCTCTCATCTTTATGGTTATTTCTCTCAACCAAGTTAGCAGAAGGGAGAGGTGACTACCCTATTCCTACAAGGATAGATTTCAAAAAGGCTTGCTGAAACCTTCAAAAAGGCTGGTAACCCTACATAGTAAGACATCCTTCCCAGTCCTCTATACTGGACCACTCATCACATAAGTGAGTAAACAGTGGGCCATCTTCCAGGGCAATACTTGTGGAAGAAGGAAAAAAGCCCTAAAGACTAGGTTACCTAATCTAAAACTGCTGCTGCTTTTAAAACATAATGGCCTAAATATTCATTGAAATACTATTATCTTTCATCGAAAACAGTCAGAAATGTCCTTATCTAAAGACTACCAATATGGAAAGTATACTTTTAAATTTGTAACTGCCATTCTGAGCAATGCCTGATGATATTAATTTCTCAGCCCATGATATTTGGGGTGGGGAAAGGGGGAGGGTGGGAGAAAGATGTCCCAAAAAGAAAGACTTTTCTTTGTGTTTGCTTTAGAAAATGTCACTTTATTTAATTCCCATAACAGCTCTATGAAAAAATCTTATTAATACCATTATTCTCACTTGTAAAGATGAAGAAACGTAGGCATTGTTAAGTAAACTTATTTAATACCATACTCAGGTCTGTGATACTCTACAAGCCATATCCTTTACACAACCTCAAAATGCCTTCAAGTATACCTATGAGTGATGTAAATCAAAACCACGTGGTGAATTAAAGTGATTCCTTTATCTCTATCTCATGGGAGTATCTTAGAAACTTACCATCGAGAGTGAAGTTTGTGTCCCCTAACCACGGACCATGGGCTCATAACACTGAAATCTGTGATTCATCGAGCTTAGACACAGATTTCTCTCTTATTTTCACTCTGCAATACATTATCTCTTGCATTCCGTACCACAAGAAAGCTCTCTCTGAAAGTGTACCTAGCCAAGCTCTGTGCTTCAGTCAATGTGGTAGGCATTAATTTAAGATTAAACTTTCTAAACAGCAAATTCCTAGTTTTCAATGTTATCCTTGATAGACCATACATACATGTACAATTGAGAATAATACGTTTTTAATGGCATTTCTTCTCAAATATCCCTAAAGCCAGTGTGTAGGTTAGCTAGACAAAGACAAAATATATCCTGAGTGACATTAGTATAAATGTGCAATGAATACAGATAAATCCCAGAATAAGTCTTGAAATACAAAATTACCATAGTAAGAATAAATGATAGCAAAACTCCTAGAAAATTCAGATCTGTGACCTATCTCCACCCCATCCTCAAAGTTGACATAACCAACTGGAAAGAGTTCCAAAGAGATTATTAAAGTACCTCCTAAAGGCAATTCCAGAATTTCCATATGAAGAACTCCTCACTCTTGCCAGAAGGCTAGACTTGTTTTGACACCTAAGCGAGTTCCTCAGTCAGAACATGTGTAAAATGGGGCAGTAAATTTCAGATTAAGCCACTTCTAGCTCTCACAACAAATAATGTTGACTAGAAAACAGAGCTCACATGGTAATAAGATTCAACTATGGATATATTATGTTTTATACAAATTATTTTTAGGAAACAGATTGGTAAATTATTTTAATTCTCAAGCATGAGAATCAAAAGAAAATAAGTTTTAAAAATACTGTGGTGTTTTTTCTTTTGATTATGATTACTCTATTTTGATCCTCAGTAGCTTAGTCTACTTTGAGCTGTATTTAACCAAGATTTGGCGCCTAGAAACCACTTAACATAACTTTACTCTATTACTTTGCTAAGAGCCATGATATTTGGAGTTCAACTTAGTCTCAGGCTTCCAAATGCCCAAAACATCCTTCTTTTGATTGGTACAGTTCTCTTCTGGGCTAATCTATGTTCTTAAACAAAAACCTCTCATTGAAGCAAAAACTCTTCAAAAAGCAGCTGAGCTGCATTTCTTTTTTTTTTTTTTTCTTGTGAGGAAGATCAGCCCTGAGCTAACATCCATGCTAATCCTCCTCTTTTTTTGCTGAGGAAGAACGCTCTGAGCTAACATCTATTGCCAATCCTCCTCCTTTTTTCCCCCAAAGCCCCAGTAGATAGTTGTATGTCATAGTTGCACATCCTTCTATTTGCTGTATGTGGGACGCGGCTTCAGCATGGCCAGAGAAGCGGTGCGTGCCCGGGATCCGAACCCGGGCTGCCAGTAGTGGAGCGTGCGCACTTAACTGCTAAGCCACGCAGCTGGCCCTGAGCTGCATTTCTTAATGGACTGGCCTTCCCGGCTTTATAATTAACAATCTCAGGGTGTCTCTGCATGAATGAGTGACTCACTAACTTGATTTTTTAAAGGAGTCAAGCTCTTAAGCTACAACAAATATTAGTCAAATAATACTAAAAACTTACAAAATCACACAATTCAAACACACAAGCAAACTTACAACACTCTAAGGACCCTATACATCAGAAAATCCCAGAATTTTTCAGGACTTCAAGTCTTAGCAGAACTCAATTATAAGTAATGCACTGAATTACATGTACTAAAAATATCTAGTTTATTGGGCATTTTTAGCAACTAGAATTCTGCTCAACAGCATTTCTGATTTTTAGAACTTCAAGTACCATTTTAATCATCCCACAAAGGTTAAATTGTGTTCAGAAGAGTGTGTTTGGGCACAAAAAACAGGACCAAATATTTTAAAAAGGAAAAATGATAGTCTTTTAGTAACCAGCAAACTTGATCACGTAGGAAAACAAAGTTCACTGTATGTGGGGGTTCATTTTATCAACTTCTGTGATTAAAGATCAGGAAGGTGTGCTTCATTTGTGGGAAGCATAACAGTAAATGTTAACATACTCAATTGCGACAGACAAATCTTGTGAGGTTTCTGTTAGTTAAGCAAAAAAAAAATGGTTTTGTTAACATCCAGTAATGCAATACAGAAATTATATTTATGCTATATGTAATAATAGACGTTTTCATGATACTGAATAGACTTTTTCACACCAAGATGAAGATCATTCACCAAATTATTGTGACCACTGTATTATATTCTAAAAAAATGATAAATCATACAAGCCTGCTCTGTAGGTCTAGGCACATTTATCTTGCTAGTCTCCCACTTCTAAACTGTGATAGAACAGAACACAAGAAAAATAGGTCTCTTATTCCATCACTACCCTACTGCCCACCTCCCTGCCCCTTCCCCCATAAAGTCAATCATAAGCTCCTTAGTAGGGTCTTATTTTCCTCAAGTATCTTTATTTTATTATTTTACTCAAATCTTTGGCTATCTATGATATACGGAACATAATATTATAATTAATGATAATGCAAAATAAAGAACTGATACAGTATTTCAATAAGAAAAATTATGATTAGTAATTATTAATTTGTGGAAATTTTTATATAATAATTTTTGTAATATACAAATGAAATAAAAAATAATTAGCATAAGAAATGTTTAATTTAATGTAATCAAATATGAGAGAATGTCCTTCAGAAGAGAAAAGTTAAATATAGCACTTTATAATAGGAAATCTTTACAAGGGTTCAGCTCACACATTTTAAAAATCTTTTTGTTAAAATTAAAACATACACTTTGACAAACAGGTCATTTCTACACCGAACAAAAACAAAAATAAAAAAAATAATCCGAAACTAGTAAATCATATCATAGCCCCCAAAGAAGGATCCCAATACACACCAATAGCTTCAGATAAAGCAGGAAATTTCAACTCTGGCCACTCTGTTTAACATAATAAGAAAGAGGGGGAAACTGAGAAAAAAATGGCTTAATCAAATTCCCCTCCAACAGTTAATTCAATTTTACTGAAGAGAATGATTAACCATGCAAAAGCTTCTACAGCTATTAGATTTAAATCAGGTATTTTCCTGAATATCTTTTTGGAAAGTAATATACAGATAATATCCTGGATAAGAGAAATGATCTAAAGAGTCAGGTAACTATTTATTAAAACAGTAATAATTTTTTTAAAACCTTCATTATTTGCAAGAAACCTAGAAGAATATCATTAGATTGAGATAATTTAAAACCCATTGAGGGGCCGGCCCGGTGGCGCAAGCAGTTAAGTGCGTGCACTCCGCTGCAGCGGCCCGGGGTTCGCCGGTTCGGATCCCAGGTGCGCACCAATGCACTGCTTGACAAGCCATGCTGTGGCGGCGTCGCATATAAAGTGGAGGAAGACGGGCATGGATGTTAGCCCAGGCCAGTCTTCCTCAGCAAAAAAAGAGGAGGATTGGCAGATGTTAGCACAGGGCTGATCTCCTCACCAAAAAAAAAAAAAAAAATCCATTGATACAAACTGCAATTTATAATATTTTCTCAATAATATCTAGTGTGCACTATAAAAAAAATTTCATATACGTAGTGAGTAAAAATGGAATACAAATTTAATCCATTTTAAAGTTTTACATAATGATCTGTGGTGGCTTGTAGCCTTCCTCCAACATGACCTACATTTTTACTTGGAACTCTACATAAATTTGAATCCACATTATCAATCTTTCTGTACTCATTCTAAGTAATAACTTAATATACCTGCATCTAACTATAAATATGTTTCATTATTTATATTTGAAACCTGTAGTTATCAGAGATTATGAAGGAAAAGAAACCAAGATTGAGCTTAAAAGAAAAAAAGGCTGGAATACATTTGCAAATTCACAGCTGACCCTCTCCCCAATTCAGTTTCATTTCTGCTGACTTCTGAAGAGCTGCAATAAGTACCACAGCCTACAGGATTCAGAACAGGACCTACAGTAATCAAGAAGAAAAATGACAGCCCATTTCCTGGAGAACAGACTAATAATCTTTTTCTTTATGAAGTTTACTGGAGTTTTCTGTTATTAAAATACTGCATATTATGCAACTCATTAGGAGCAAAACTATAGCATCATTTCAATAGATTTAGTATTTAGTATTTAGAAAAAGTATTTTGATAATATTCAACACCATTCACGATCTTGAAAACTAAAAACAAATTTCAACTAGAAAAAGAAGAAAACTACCTTAAAATGATGAAGTGAATGAAATGCATCTTTACAAAAAATTTATATCAAATATAACACATAATGAAGACACATCAGAAGCATTACCTTTGAAAAAAGAATGAGACACAGATGCTCACTATCACCACTTTTACTCGAGATTGTACTAAAACTTTGGGACAGCACAATTAGATAAAAAAATAAAATAAGCATAATGAGTACAAAAGGGAAGAAACAAAGTTGTCATTTTTTCAGACATGACAGTCAAGATATCCAAGACGATCTACAGACACTTTATTAGATTTAATGAGAGAATTCAGAAAGTTTGCTGGATATATACAAAATTAAGGTTACTGATTTCTATTTAATATGTCCACTTTCCCTAATCCATGATTATCTCTTTCCTTTTTGTGTCTTCTGTAGTTGGGTTAAGTCTTCATTAAGAATCACCAACTAGGGCCAGCCCGTGGCTTAGTGGTTAAGTGTATGCGCTCCGCTGCTGGCAGCCCGGGTTTGGATCCCGGGCGCGCACCGACGCACCGCTTCTCTGGCCATGCTGAGGCCGCGTCCCACATACAGCAACTAGAAGGATGTGCAACTATGACATACAACTATCTACTGGGCCTTTCAGGGGGAACAAAAAAAAAGGAGGAGGATTGGCAATAGATGTTAGCTCAGAGCCGGTCTTCCTCAGCAAAAAGAGGAGGATTAGCATGGATGTTAGCTCAGGGCTGATCTTCCTCACAAAAAAAAAAAAAAAAAAAGAATCACCAACTAATGACCTGTGTGTCTGTTTTTGTGCCAATACCATACTGTTTTGGTTACTATAGCTTTGTAGTATATTTTGAAATCAAGGAGTGTGATACACCTCCAGTTTTGTTCTTTCTTCTCAGGATTCCTTTGGCTATTTCAGGATCTTTTGTTGTTCCATATAAATTTTAGGGTTACACACCAATGTTACCGCAATAAAAAAAAAAAAGAATCGCCAACCAGAACTACACAATGTATCAAGTGCTAAGGTTTGATAACAATGGAATAATGTACCTCCCCTTTTCAGATTTGTTACATTTTCATTGCTTTCTATTTGTATACCAATTGCTTCTGTAATTGAAATATCCTTTTACTTGACACTTTTAACCAGATTATCATAGTGGGCCAATATCTCTAGGTATACTCAAAATGTCTCCAATATATCCTGTTTCTTTCCTATATCAGAATATACCAGTCACAGCTCATTATTCTTAATAAAACATAGCCCAATTTACTTAAAGTATCACTTTGCAGCTGCCAAAAATGAGAGCACTTTGCCAGGTCCCTGTCCAGTACCTGGCCATGCAGCCTTCGGTGGTTTTCCTGCACTTATTCCTCACCATTTGCTTTAGCAGCATTTTGCTTCCTAGACCTGAGTATCGTGCAAAAATCAAAAATGTTTTACTCACACTTCCAGAGGGTTCCCACTGTTTATGTATACCCCTCCATTTAAAAGGGCCTACTCACCATACTTTTCAACTCCTATCTCTAATTTGGTTTTCAACCCATGAAGGATTTTTTAAATTGTCACTTATTTATTTCACATTTTATAAACTTTTTCAAAGTTTAGCAAAATATTAGCATCACTTGTCTATTTAACTATTTACCTTTTCAAAAACTCTTCCCATTTTTCTTATGAGACATTTTTCTTCAACATTATCTTTACAAATGTACAAATTACTTTTTATATAACTCTTGCTCTTTTTGGAATACTGAAATTGTTCTCTCAATGGTCCGAATATAATGCCTTTCCCAAGTCTTTATACTCCTTGATTTCTCTGTAGCCCTAATAACCAGAATGTCCTTCCTAAAATTCTCTCTTTCCCTTGTTTCTATATAAGTTTTTTTCCAACAATAGACCCATCAATTTCTGACGCTTTTTCTGAGGCTGCCACCTTATTAACAAATATGGGTTCTCCAAGATCTATCTTTTCTTTGGCTGATTCCTTTCTCTTTTCATCCCCCCCCCCCTTTTTTTTTTTTGCTTAGCAGTCTCATTCAAATTTCATGCCTTAAACTATCATCTTCTGTCCTCACGTCTTTAGTCCTGGCCTGGATCCGAAGAACTAGACCACAACTGGCATGTACATAACACACAGAGCAGACATTGCCAGCCAGTTGGATGCTGCCTCAAAGGACTTCTCAACACTGATCTAGACAGTCACTATACTATCAGATGGAGCTAGCACTGAAGAAGAAACCTACTCACCATCTCCAATCATTCCCTAAATGTCTCCACCTGATAGTCCACATCAGCACCTTATACGCAATATATCAAACACAGAACACATTGTCTTTCCCCAAAACTTTCTACTACACCTGCATCACTTTATAAAGAAATTTTGGAGTCTTCAATAATTCTCTTTTGTACCTTCAAATCTACGCTGTTGCCATATCTTACTGAATAACGTTGTGGTGTCTATCAAATTTGTCTCTTTTAATTCTCCAATGTCATACCCTAATATAAGCACTTAATACCTCTTACCAAAGATGCTAAAACTGCTAGCTTCCTAACTAGTCTCCCATCTGCAGACCCTTCCCTTTTTTTTCAATCTTATTAAGTGCTGCAAAAGTAATCTGATCAGATCATTTATCTATGAGCGCCCCAGCGACCACCCAAATTCCTTATTCTTGCCATCAACATAGCTGTAAGGTTACTTCTAATCTTACTTGTATGTCTCTACTTTATGTGTCTAACAAATACAACATCTCTATTCTTTACTCATGATGTTTCTTCTGGTTGACAGGGTCTCCCTCTTCCTTTGGGCTAGAGAAAACTGGAGAGAGTGGAGAGATAAATTCAACAGAACCTGGTAATGTAGTGGATAAAAGTGATGAGTAAAAAAGAAAGATCAAGGATGATGCTCAGATTTCTAGCTTATACAACGCACCATATGATGATACTAGTCACTTAAACCAAACTGGAGGCATTTGAGGAGAGGGGTTAGAACTTACATTGTGAGGGGGCTGTGACATCTAAAAGTGGAAATGGATATCAGATAGGCTGGTGGACAACAGATCTTGATTTCAGAAGACAGATGTAGACTGCAGATGTTACTCTCAGAATTTCTAACTGTAATACAGATGATAATTTAAGCCACAAGTTTGCCGAGAAAGCTAATATAAAGAGTTCAAAAAGACAGAATAGAATTTTAGAAGAAGAGGCCTAGAACATGCTGTTAGAGGTGAAGTAGAGAAGGAAGAACGAGAAGACTGAAAAGGAACAACCAGGATAATGTGATTTTATAGACGCTAAGGGGAAAAAGTGCATTTAGAAGAAGGCATGGTCTGCAATGTTGAATGCTACTGAGAGGAAAAGTAACAAAGTAAAACAAAGACAGAAAAAAAACTATTAGATTTAATAACACAGAGGTCTCACCAGTGGCCTTAGTTTTGACAATGGAGAAACCCGAGTGAATCTATTTGAGGAGAGTGGGAGGTGAGGAAATGAAGGTGTAAAGTTGGCAAGTGGAGACTACTCCTTCATAAAATTTGGCTTTGAATTGGAAGAGAGATATTATAGAGAATTACATATGACTATAATGTAATGCCTGTAAAGCACTTCAAACAGTGCATTATCTCATGTAGTTCTCTCTATCTTTTCTCTCACTGATAGCTCTCAATGTAACATTACTCATTCCCACTAAGGTCAGGGAATAAGACAAGGATGCCCACTGTGCCCACTACTACTTTTTTTCTGGACATATTAGTCAATGAAATCAGATTAGAGAAAATCATTAGAAACGTAAAAAATAAGAATTAGAAAAGAAGAAACAAAACTATTAGAGAAAAAAATTGCAGGCAGAAGAACTGGAAAAGAAGCAATAAAACTATTTGCAGATGACCTGATGGAATACTTGGAAAATCCTAGAAAATCAATGATAAAACTCAAGAAACAAAAGAATTCAGCAAGGTAGCAGGATATAAAATGAACACGTAAAAATCAATAACACTCACATACACAAATAAAACCAGACAGAATATATAATGGATGACAAAGCCCCATTTCAAATAATAATAAAAAAGATTAAATACTTAGGAATAAACAGAAATGTTCAAAACATACATGAAGAAATATAAATGCTCTTAAAAGACACAAAAGTAGTCCTAAACAACTGAAAAGAAAAACCTTGTCCTTGGTTAGGACATCTCAATATCAATGTCATAAACTTACAAATTTAATTTGAGCCCAATAAAACTATTAATGAACTTGTTTGTTGAGGTAGACAACTTGATACTGAAGTTCAAGTGGAAAAGAGAACTTCAGGAAAAGCCAGGAAACACTGAAAAGAAATAGAGATGGAGGGGTAAATACCTCATTAAAACATACTACGAAAATACAATGAAAACAGTGTGGTACCGGCATGAACAGACAGACTGATGAAACAGAACAGAAAGTCAAGAAACAGATTCAGCTATGATAAAGGTATTATCACAAAACACTGGTACAAAGATGGTCTTTTTAACAAATGGATACACATCTGGGGAAAAAAAGGATAAAATCCGATCTGTTCCTCACACCATACGTAAAAATAAACTCCAAATGGATCAGAGAATAAATATAAAAACGAAACTATATAAGTACCAAAAAAAGATTGTTGAATTCCTCCTATAAACTGGGAATTTATAAAAGAAAAGGTTTTCTACCTAGAATTAAAATTCAAATACAAATTTGCACATGACAAAAAAAACACCACAAGCAAAAATCAAGAGAGACTACAAACTGGGAGAAAACATTTGCAATATATATATCACCGATAAATGGCTAATATTGCTACAAAGAACTTTCAAAACTGAGGAAAGAAAGATCAAACATCCCATCGAAAGTGGGATGAAAAGACATTCAACTCCACTCATAATAAGATGTATGCAAATTAAATGTACACTAAGATACCATTTCGCATGTATCAGATCGGGAAAAATTCACGTTTCACAGTATACTCTGTTGGTGAGGCTGTGGGGAAACAGGCACTTCCCGACATTACTAGTGGAAATGCAAAATGGTACAACCCTATGCAGGGGAACAGGGCAATAGCTAATAAAACTACATAAGCATTTACCCTTTGAATCAGCAATCCCACTTGCAGGAATTTACCCTGAAGATAAATCTACAACAATATGAAAATAAATATGAACAAGGTTATTCATCACAGCATTATTTGCAATTGCAAAATACTGGAAACTACTTAAATGCCCAGGCTAAGAGATTGCCTGAATAAACTATGGTGCATACACACAATAAAGTAATAGCATCCGTAAAAATGAATGAGGAAGATCTATATAAACTGATATGGAGTGATTTTCATGAGAGATTGATAAATTAAAAAAGTAAATTGCAAAAGAACATATATAGTATGCTACTTTTCGTAAGAACGGGGAAATAAAAAAATGTAAGAAAATTTATCTGCTTATCTTGATAAAAGGAAAGATGAACTAAAAAACAAAAAAGCTGGTTATCTATAAAGGATGGGGTGGAATAGGGAAGACAGAGTGACACTTTTCTGAGTATACCTTTTCATACAATTTTACTTTTTGGAAAAGTAAACAATCATTGTCTACATATTCAAAAAATTAAATCGACAAGGATGTGAAGGAGGAGGAAAATGCAAAAGCTTAAAGAAAACTAAAACGAGTGAACTCAACTGTATTTCAAATCAATACCATATCCACATTTAACGGATAAAAAAGAAAGAAGTAACCCAAGTAATTATGAGTACAGCATTTGATTATATATACAGTCATGTGTCACTTAATGACGGGGACATGTTCTGAGAAACGCAATTGTTAGGCGATTTTGTCATTGTGTGAACATCAAAGACTGTACTTACACATACCTAGATAGGATAGCCTACTACACACATGGGCTATATGGTACTAATCTTATGGGACCACTGTTATGCAGTTCGCACACAACTGTACTCATAGAACTGAGCAGGGTAAGAAGGGAGAACTTCAAACAAATCTTGAATTCTTTTGGTAGATTTTGTTGCGGTGACATAACAAACCAATTCTGAAACTATATGGCATATTACTGAGTTGCACTAATAAGTTACTGTGTTGATGCTGCCGGAAGCCAGTGTTCTCACTGTGAAAGAATGGACGTATGAATATGGAAAGGTGGAAGATAAGAAAGAACTTTGTGGAGATGAATTTGAATTAGAGATACTGCTGTGAACTAATGATTTCTAAAATGTGTATATGTATGTTTATCAGTATGCATATATGTATATATTTATGTATCAATGTAGATGTATACGTATATATATAAGCCTGTATTTCCTAGCTCTGTCCTCTAAAAGGGCCTAAAAGCCAAGACCCCACAGTGATGAGCAGTCTAGTAGCAATGAGCACAGTCGTGCCCAAATCTTAATCTCTAATACCATCCCCCTACTAAAAACACTCAGAGCTCTTCAAAGAAATGGCTGCCCAGAGCTGGGGCAGAATAGATCAAAGATAAGCCTGTGACAACCTGTTTTGCCAGAAAGCAAGGAAGCACTCAAAAATGTGATGGGGGAATGCCATGCACTTCTACTAACCAAACCTGGACAATCTGGGCACCAAAATAATTAAGTACAGTAATGAATTATAAACCATTGAAAAGAACAGACATTCATAAGCTCCTACCAATGATAAATGACTGAATGAATAAGAAAGTAAATCAATCCATCAGTCAATCAGAATGGTTTTTGCTTACAGTAGAATGCTGATGTTGACTGGAAGAAGTCCTAGAATCAGAAAATCAGCAGTTTTCAACCATTATAGAAAAAACCGTACCAGCCAAGAATCATCAATAGATGCTAAATCCAGGTGGAAATTCTGATGAGGAGCAGGATATTTGCATGATCTTAAAGTGTTTCCCCACAGACTGCTTATTAGTTGCAAGAGAAAAACTGTAACTCTACAGTGGAGAAATCTGACAACGCTCTGACAGAAGGATCAAAATTAACATCACCAATGTGCCTTGAGATATGACATCCTGAGAAGGACACAAGATCATTTATGTAGTATTCTGCTTGGAATATATAACCTGAATCTAATCACGAGGAAACAGCAGACAATCTCAAATAAGCAATGATATAGATAGATAGACAGACAGACAGACAGAGAAATGGAGGACTGTATTATTAAAAAATGTCAATGTCATAAAAAAACAAAGAAAGGCTGTGGAACCATTTCAAATTAAAGAAGGCTAAAGAGACATGACAACTAAATGTAATACCTGATCCTAGACTGGATTCTTATTGAAAGGGAAAAATGCTATAAAGAATACTATTGGGTCATCTGACAAATTTGGAATATGGATGATAGATTAGATATAAGTATTGTATCAATGTTAAATGCACTGAAGCTGATCATTGTACTACAGTTATGAAAGAGAATATCCCTATTCTCAGGAAATGTACACTGATGTACTTTTAGCGATAAATGCTATCTATGCTCAAACGGTTCAGAAAAAACAATCGTGGGGGTGTGTGTATGTGGGTGTGTGTGTGTTTTGAGAGAGGAAGTGCCCAAGTGATAAAGCAAATGGGATAAAATGTTAACAGTAAGTGAATCTGGGTAAAGAGCATACTACTGTTACTCTTACAACTCTTCTATAAATTTGAAATTATCCCTAGTCAGAAGTATTCTTTTGAGCCAGCCATTTACTATTTTTCCTACCTTACTATTCCCATGTTACAGCTGAAAAGAGGGAGGCCTTGTGACGTGAAGTAATCAGGAGGTGAGCCCAGTCTGTCTTACTCCAGAGTCTAGCACTGATTTCAACAATCACGATATACTGCATTTGGGGTGTCAGATTTAGCCTCACCTTTAGCTCAAAGATTTCCAAGGCTGTTTGGTCTTCCCTATCTTAACCTTTTCAAATTCTCTCTCCTAACTGTCTTTCCTCTGTTTCCCCTAACTGCAGGCCCCAATCACTACAGTTGCATCCTATCTCTGGCTCTCCAGCATACAGTCCTCTGGCCAACTTTATTGTTTACAAATCCCCAGGGAAAATTCTACGTTCTGGATTCTAGCTCTCATACACTTACCAGGACGTACTATACTCACTCCAATAAGCAACTGGCTGGCAGGACTGTATCTTTCTCACTATTGCACGCCCAAGACCAAGTACTGAGCCTATTCTACATTTACGATTTCAGTAAACAATTACTGAGCTGAAATGTTTAACTTGTTTCACTGCTCATGGTTTTCCTCATTCTAGCAAACATTAGCTGAATTTCCTCCCTTCCATTTACCCACCAAATCTGACTGAGATCTATTCAACATTTACTTTCTAAATGATGCTATCTCAGTTATTCCAGCCCTGAAAATGTCTGCCATCTTCAATTCCTTCAGCACAAAAGGGCTGTACCAATACCTTTTGCACTTAAATAACAATATTGGAAAGTATGTTTTATGTGGCATAACATCCTGACAATTTCAAAAGTTGTCCTCATCTCTTAAGAAAAATAAATACTGGAAAGAAGCCAGTTTCTGCATATGCTAAAGGAAAAGATAACAGTTGTCTTAAAAAAAAAAAAAAAGATGCTATGGTCAAGTAAATCTGGAAAATGTTAAATTGAATTAAGCTACACCAAGTTCTCAAATCTTTTACTATAAATCAGTGTATATTGTGATTCTTCTAGAGGGGAACAAAGTATACACTGCTTTCCAAACTTATTTGACCATGGGATCATTTTACTCAGAGGATCTCCTGGGAAAACACTTTAGAAAAACACTTTGGAAAACCATAGAAAACACTTTGGAAATGCTGACTACACTATTACTGGAAAAAAAATCAGAATATCTGGAATGCGATAAGACACTTAAAAAACAACTACCTGCTTAACTAAAAATGCAGGATCACATGAAGCTTCCCACACATAATACAAAGTAGCTGCTGATTCTAACTGCGATTACTTAAAGACCAAAACCTTGTAGTTCTAGATTAAATTCCTGCCCACTTCAAGGTCCCACTTTAAAATTCTGATGTGAGCTTCCATTGCCTCCTCCAACTCTTGAACCGTAGATGATCAACTCCAATATCAGCATCCCACAATGAATACACACACACAAACACACACACACACACACACACACACACACACACACACACAGAGCAAATGAAAGGTTTTGCCTGAGAAGCATTATAGCAGTGCTTCTCAGATTTTAATGTGCATACAAATTACCTGGGAATTTTGATTAAAATGCAGAGTCTAATTTAGTAGGTATGGGGTTGGGCTCAATATTCTGCATTTCCAGCATGTTCCCAGGTAACATGGATGCTGTTGAATTATGAACCACATTTGGGGTGAGGGTTGCAGGCACCTCAGGACAGAAAGTTGAGGCCCCTAACTTATAAGTATCCGATGGCTATGCCTTTCAAAGTGCTTCTCAAAGGTCTAATTCTCCTACAGGAAAACAACCAAGCTCTCATTCATTTATACAAATAGAAACTGTGTACAACAAACAGAAAATACTAAAATCATTATCATCCGCTGACAATTATTTTTCTTCAGAAATGGCAGTTTCCGGCAGATAGCCATAAAAGTGCATGTAGAAAAGCATTTTTTAGTCTAAATCCTCATTTTACTTCTATTTCCAACGACACAGAAACACACTGACCTTGATGGTGGTCAGGAAGTGTCTCCAACTTCACAGACTTTCAAGGCTGCAAAGAGAAACTATTATTGCCCCGCCTCCACCTAAAAAGACGTGTACAAAGCCAACATCTTTCTCAATGATTTACTGAAAGCAGCAGCTCATTTTAATAAACCCAGCCCAAAACATAAAATTGACTGAACCAACTGCTGCGGTGGGCATACACAACAGCTTATCAAAATCATTCAAGATTTTTATTCTTACAGATTTTCTTTCAGGCTTTGAGAATTTTTTCCCACTCTATACTTTCATCTTGATATTACAATTGCCGAACTAGAAAAGAAAGGATTTTTAAATCTATGGAACAAAGTTTTAAACTACAAAGTAAATCAATTTAAGAAAATAATAAACCTGATCACATACAACTTAAACGATGTACATATTACAACTAATAGCCACTTTTCTAGAATGTATTTTCAGTAACAAAATTAAGAGTTTAAACTGAGAAACTTCTTGCGTTGTCAAAAATTGTGTGGCTTCTCCTGGGCATACCACTGTCATTTAGCAAAGTATTACAACATTACATACAACATACTACTCTCATTCCTTACCAAGAAAAACTTTGTAAAATTAGAAGTTATATCTCTTTATAACTGGGTTTCTTGACATTAAACATTTTAAGATGTTATTTCACTAAAAAACAAAGACATTTAACCTTTCATTGCATGCTAGATGATGCCTTTATTTGACTTTTCATAATAACGTAATCTTATAGTATTTTTGTCAGAGTGAAGGACAAAGATAAGCCAACTGTTTAGATCCCTCTCCTTTATGTTGTGTCTTTGATCACTAACAATGCTGCGTGAACAGCCAACAGAAGGCTGACATTTCATAAAATATGCAGTGATAAAAACTAATACTGTAGCATCTGGGAGCGATATATAAAATGCAGAAATACACCTAATAACTGTGATCTTAAATTACAAGTTACTAAAAGCTAAATAAAAAGCATACCTAAGAATAAAAAAGTGGCAAGATTACAAAGGGATTTTTTGTACTTCTATTTCTAAAAACAAAGTTTTAAAAATAATTTTAGTCAATAACACTTTCCCTGCTATTCTACACTTAAAAGCCAGCTACTTTCTAAGAACAGAGTTTCTGTACTACATACCTTGCAACAATTGAAGAACACATTGCAAACCATCATTGAAAGGTACTATAGAAAATGCAGAGGAAATTTTTCTCAGATACTTAAAAATGTCAAAACTGATAATGAAGAAGCAATAAAATACTTTTAAGACAAGATGCCAGATAACCAAAATAAGTTTTAAAACCTATAATAATCTAAACAAATACACGATTAATGCCAGTACTAATACATCCTTCACAATCTAAGTCTTAAAGTCCCTGGTACACTACAGCAAGTAAATTGTGCTGAAATATGTTTAAATAATTTTAATTTTACTACTAAACATTTGTTTTTTTAATAGTGGGAAGCAGGTAAGGCACTCAATAAAGACCACCCAAGAGCAATCGTGTGAATTATCTTTGTAGCATTTGGTTTAATATTTCACTATATCCATCAAAATCACAGTCCAGCAGAAGTGTTTTTGTTGTTTTTTTTTTTAATATATATGCTAAGGGGAAGTGAAAAAAATAAAAGCCATATTCAGCACTTCAAAAACTCTGAATTACACTTTGAATAAAGAAAATATACAACAGTTAAGTGTGTGGGAGGCAACTGTCCTCGTGCTTATAATTAGCATCTGAATTTAGGGATTTCACTGCTTAATGCACACCCACCCGCCTGTTATTCTTACCATAGCTTTTTATGTCACTTAATGGAGATAAATACTCTTTTCCCTCCTCATATTTACATCAATGCTATTTAATTTTTTTAAAGCTGTTATAATAGGTTAAACAGCAGTCTCAACATCACTCTTCATCTCCCACTGGACAAAGAATGGCATTACAGGACTGAGAATAGAGAAGGCATATTTACATTCATAATGTTTCTACTATAATATTTATGTAAATTATGATTTTACATTTGCAAATACAATAATTTTTCATTTCACTGCATACTTTGCCATTCTTTCAACATTAACTTTCTATGGTTATTACAATCTCAAAAAATCATACCTATGAAATACATGATATTGTTCAAGCCACTGGAAGAAACACTGAAAGCTAAAATAATAATGTGTCAAAATGTATTTAATTTTAACCTAATCTTATTCTCCTACAAAAGAGAGCTTTAGTATATTATCTAAGATGTTCTAATAGTTTTGAGTTCAGGGAATCTTCCTTTAAAAATATTTTCGTTATCTTTTAATTATTTCACATCAGTTTATGTATCACACAAATGATATACAAATTTACCTCACTTGTTTCAATGTCAAAAAAGCATGAATCACTCCATTTTTTTATCTACTGAATTTACCCAGATATAGAACATATCAGTATTATGTACATTTAGAAGAAAACAAAAAGAAAAAGAAAATTAAGTTTTACCATTTGAAAACCTATGATTTCAAGAGTAACTTACCCTATAAAATTTATTTTTTAAGTAAGAAAAATTATACATATCAATAACAGAGAAAAAGAAAAGAAGGCAATTTTCCGGTTTTTCACGTGTTGAAAAAGTAGCAAACCACACTCCTCAATTGTAATTAAATAAGTACTATTAAATTAGCTGTAGAATATTTATCTCTCCCTTCTAGAATGTAAAGTCCACAAAAACAGGACTTGCTTAACTCTTTATCAATAGAGCTTGAGTGAAGGTAATCAATTAATATTTGTGGAAAGAGTGAGCAAATACCAACTTATCACTTTAGATTTGTAATAAATTGTATTTAGCCCATTAGAGAGATGCAAAGAAATATAACATGGTCCCTGCTCTCTTGGCATTTAAAATCGAGTTAGCAATACAGGACCTAGCCTGAACTAAAAACAAGCAATAGTGCAAAACAATAAACAGAAAGTGCCTTGGGAGTAGCAACAAAGCAAAACAGGAGTTCAGAAGAGGGTGAGATCACAGTAGACCATACTGTTCAGGAAGATTTTATGGAAAGGGCAGGACATGAGCTGCAAGTTAGAAAAAAGCATGTAAGCTTTAGACGAGGAAAAGGAAAATAGGAGGGACATCATAGGGCAAAAGGAGAAGAGAGATAAAGAACTGTGAAATGAGGAAGGATATGCAAATGTCATATTCTCAGTATGCTGGGACCACCTTGACAGAAATGGGAGAGTTTTTGTTACTAATGGAGGATATGGCTAAATGGTAAATTAGACAACTTTATGAGAAAATCTTGAATATCAGGCTAGAGAGTTCAAATTTCAATCTATAGACAAAGCGAGGCCACTGAAAGTTCCTAAGCAGGATAGTGAGAGTAAAGCAATGCCTCAGGAAGATTCACCTGACAACAATGTATGGGACAGATTTGAGGTTAACAAAGATATCAATCAAATACTTCACATTTGAAGATAGCAAAGGCTTCTGCAGTATACCAGAAATAAAAGGAGTAGATTAGGCTGGCTTTTGGGAATGGTAAGGAACTGGCATGAGCAAAAACTAAGACTATATGCTGACTAATTAGATATGACGGGTAAGGGAGGAGACAGGGAATTCCTAGGTCTAAGAAAAAGACCCTAGAGAATAAAGGGAGGAAAGCTAAAGATGGCTGGATTTGGCTGGAAAGAACAGGTCAGGGACACAATGATGGTTTCAGTTCCAGACATTCACTGTGATGGGAAACAAAGCATTCCAGATAGTAGGAAATGGAGAGATGAGGTCAAATGAAGAGCCAGAGATTCTAAAGTTCTCTATGAAGATGTAATAATTTAAAATCTTCAAAAGGAAGGGAAAGGAAGAGTAAAGAGCACAGATTGAAGAGTATACTACACTATTTAATAAATTCTATAAATATTTCTATGAAATCAACTAAAATAAAATAAATGAAATGACTGGCTTTATTAGATAGTTCCAGTCCAGAAGGAATAACTCAAGAAAGACAGACACAGTCTCCACAAAGAGAGCACTCACAACAACCTTACCCAAGGTTGTCAAACTAGTAGGGTCTTAGAAATTACTGCAAAGAAGCATGATTTTTCAAGATTCTGTTTTTGTTTTTTGTTTTAAGATATAAACCAGAGGGCAACACTAGGTCTCTGATAAAACTATAAAACTTTAAACATGTAACTTCCTGCTGTATTGTTTTACTAAAAGACAAAGTTTCTTTTAAAATGTCCTGATTCTGGAATGCACGTAAAGTAAATGCCCATAGAAGAGTAAAAGAAAAGCATATTCATCTGCTCTGTATGTTTTATATAAATTACATTACTCCCATTTGTTCATATCTATATTATTTCTTATTACTATTTTCTCAGGTTTAGGTCATTATCTATGTAAACTAGATATATTTTGATATTTCCTAGTTTCAGTAAAATATTCTACGGCTGTACACTCTTTCAGGTTGGTCTTAGAAGGATCTTTTCGAACACCATGTCTACTCAGGCAAGGGAAACAAAAGAAAAAATAAACGAGTGGGACTTCATCAGACTAAAGAGCTTCTGCAAGGCAAAGGAAACCAACAATAAAACAAAAAGACAACTCACCAACTGGGAGAAAATATTTGCAAATTATATATCCGACAAGGGGTTAATCTCCAAAATATATGAAGAACTCACACAACTCAACGACAAAAAAACAAACAACCCAATCAAAAACTGGGCACAGGATATGAATAGACATTTTTCCAAAGAAGATATACAGATGGGCAACAGACACATGAAAAGATGTTCAACATCACTAATCATCAGGGAAATGCAAATCAAAACATCACTAAGCTATCACCTTACACCCATTAGAACAGCTATAATCACCAAGACAAAAAATAACAAATGTTGGAGAAAATGCAAAGAAAAGGGAACCCTCATACACTGCTGGTGGAAATGCAAACTGGTGCAGCCACTACGGAAAACAGTAAGGAGATTTCACAAAAAATTAAAAACAGAAATACCCATATGACTCAGCTATCCACTACTGGGTATTTATCCAAAGAACTTGAAATCAACAATTCAAAGAGACTTATGCACCCCTATGTTCCTGCAACATTATTCACAATAGCCAAGACGTGGAAGCAACCCAAGTGCCCATCAACTGATGACTGGATAAAGAAGACGTGGTATGTGTATATATATAATATATATACACACACACACACACATATACAACAGAATACTACTCAGCCATAAACAAAGACAAAATCGTCCCATTTGCAACAACATGGATGGACCTTGAGGGTATTATGTTAAGCAAAGTAAGCCAGACAGAGAAAGACAAACACCATATGATTTTAGTCATATGAGGAAGATCTAACACATGGACAAAGAGAACAGATTAGTGGTTACCAGAAGAGAAGGGGGTTGTGAGGTGGGCATAAGGGCTAAAGGGCCATATTTATATGGTGACTGACAAATAATAATGTACAACTGAAATTTCAGAATGTTATAAACTATTATAACCTTGATAAAATAAAATAAAAACTATTCCAAAGAGAAAAAAATCTAACAGTTATTGTACATATATTTTAAAACATACACCAATGGCAACCCAATTTGAGACTAATTTACAGGGTAGAGCCTATAGAAGAACATAGAGTTCACAGGGAAAACAGAAATTAAGAAAAGTCTCCAGAAGTTGGCCTGGTCGTGGAGTGGTTAAGTTCGCACGCTCTGCATTGGTGGCCCAGGGTTCGCAGGTTCGGATCCAGAGCACATACCAATGCACCACTCATCAAGCCATGCTGTGGCAGGGTTCCATATACAAAATAGAAGAAGATGGGCACGGATGTTAGCTCAGGGCTAATCTTCCTCAGCAAAAAGAGGAGGATTGGCAATGGATGTTAGCTCAGAGTCAGTCTTCTTCAGGAAAAAAAAAAAAAAAGAAAAGTCCCCATCCCCTACCCCATCCACCACTGGGCCTAGAACAGAGAATAACAGCACAAACTTCAGGAAAAGAGACTCAGAACACCAAACATAAATGTAAATATATAATAAGGTTTTAAAAAGTTGTTTTCCAGAGTGCACTTTATCTGAAGAACCCTGAGAATAATTTAATTGTGTCAAGATTTAGGGATTCCAATGGAAACGGGAAAGCTTTCTAAGGTTTGATCTTCATCATGATACCTGAAGAGGAGATATGCTCATTCATCAGCACAAGCAGCACTTGTTCTGATAAGTGAGGGAATGTATGCACTCTACGTGGGTGTCTCATTCTACTAAAAGATATTTAAGCTAATCAATAAGTCAGATATGTTCTTAAAAATGCTAAGTGATTGTTTATGTGTGTTAGATTTTCTGTATGGCATATTAATGTAATTTCCTGTATGATATAGTGAATTCAATGATAAATATGTGGTGTGTCTGCCGCCTACATTTTCACTGACAGCAAATGGAGTGTAAAACTGGCATTGTAAACTGAAAAGGAAGAAATTAACTTTAGAGGTATGTAGCATTGGTTTTATCTTCTGCATTACTTACCAAATCTAAACTCGGACGGATTCACTATTAAATTAAGGACATAAGTAAATATATAAATTAGCAAGTATCAAATATCTTCTTAGCTTATTAAAATAAGATATAGGATTAAAAATCATAAATTGGTCTTTTTTTAGATGGTCCAAGGAACAAAATAATCCATTTGAATACAAATAATATTTTGTGCTTTGGGAAAAATTCCAGACTACAAATTTAAGTTGAAGAGTAGACATAAATGGCAATTTGGTCTTTAGACACACATAAAATACATAATTTTTTTCTTCAATTAATGTAGTTTAAATCTAATAAATAAAAATTTTCAAAAATGTGAAATAAAAACACTCAAGTACTTACTTTATTAAAAGGCAGCTGAATTAGTAAACCTGTTTCGATAATAAACCACCCTCCGAAAAAAATCAGCAGCTGTTTAAATGAATGCAATGCCCAGCTATTTCTTTAGCATAAAATAAAGTCTAAAGGCAGAAGGGGAAAAAAGCCTGTCTTAATTCCTCCTCTTCCCACGCAACAGTCTAAGGACAGTGTCAAGCACAAGCAGCAGCACAAATTTAGATGCTACAACATCAGCACTCACCTGTCACCTTGTCACTAAACACTGAGGACCATGCAAGTGGCACGCTTCAATGGCAAAATACTAAAAGAACGATGTAAGCCATCCTACTCTAAAACACATGGCTCCTTATCCATAAATAATGGGCAAAAAAGAAATGACATACACTCTCTTCCTTGCTGACTTCTGACAAGTGAGTCAGAAAAACTATTCATGACCTTTGCAAAGGTGTCAAAGGGAAGCAGGAGAGGGAAGAAAAAAAAAAGAAAGAACTGAAACATAAACTTAAAATTTAAACATAAATTTAAAAGAATTATTTAAAACTCAATTTAAACCTTAAACTTGAGTTTTGGTTTTTATTTGTACCTTGAATAATTCAACTGGCTATTCAGAAATTGGATGACCATATAATTTAGTGTCCAAACTGGGACACTCTCAAGAGTGAAAACGAGTCATCGAGGGCAGAATAACGCACCAACTCCCCCAAAGATGCCCATGTCTTAATCCCTAAAACCTGTGAATATGTTACCTTACATTGGAAAATGGACTTTGAAGATGTAATTATGGTTAAGGACCTTGAGATGGAGAGATTATCCCAGTGGTATGTGGAGATGAAATAGAGAAGAGATTAGAACTAAAAAAGAGAAATTACAGGTCTTCAGAACCAGCTAAGTTCTTTTCTATCAGAGAGGAGATATTTAATGCTATGATTCATCTAGTTTTGAGATGCAGAGAAAAGTATTCTTTCCATAAAAAGACAAGCATTAAATAGCTCATAGTTGCATAATATAGTCCATGGTTCTCCATCCTAGCTGTACCTTACAATCACCTAGAGATCCTGTTAGAAATACTTATGCCCAACTCTCACCCTCCGAGATTCAGATTTAATCAGTCTGGAGTGGGATCTGGGCGTTAGTATGCTTCAAATATGTAGCCAGGATGAAGACCAATGCTCCATTCCAAAATTCTTATTCTAATCCTTAAATTACTGACTGAACGGACATTGAATATATCTCCCCTATAACATATTTTTAAGAAATATTTTCTCTTTTGTACTTAGTATAAGCATAATTAATTTCTATTTATAGGATGAGTTGACAAGAAAAAAATAGCGTCTACTAAATTTTTTCTCTTTTTAAATATGCTGAGATCCTCCAATACCTGGCATAGAGGCTGGCTCATACTAGGTATTCAACAATCACTGAATGAGTCAGTCTTTCTCAATTATGATGGTTAATTTTACATGTCAATTTGGCTAGGCCACAATACCCAGATATTTGGTCAAACGATATTCTAGATGTTTTTGTGAAGGTATTTTTATACGAGATTAACATTTAAATCAACAGACTTTGAGTAACACATATTATGCTCCTTAATGTGGGTGGGCCTCATTCAACTGGTTGAAGACCTTAATAAAAGTGATTTCCAGGGTGGCCCCACGATGCAGCAGTTAAGTTCAGCGCGCTCTGCTTTGGTGGCCCAGGTTCACGGGTTCGGATCCCGAGCGCAGACCTACTCGCCACCCATGCTGTGGCAGCAACCCACATACAAAATAGAGGAAGACTGGCACAGATGTTAGCTCAGAGCAAATCTTCCTCAGCAAAAAAAAAGACTGATTTCCCCCAAAAAGAAGGAATTCTGCAAGCAGACTGCTTTTGAAATTGGACTGCAACATCAGCTCTTACCTGCTGGCCTACCCTGCAGATTTCGACTTGCCAGCTTCCATAATCGTGTGAGACAATTCCTTAAAATCAATCAATCAATCTCTCTCTCTCCCTCTCTCTCTACATACACACACCCACCTTACTGATTTTCTTTCTCTGGAGAACCCTGACTAATACATCAACCTTATCAATGAGTTGGAGTTAGGGTGCAAGACACAATCTATTCCCCATCCCTAACCAAGCATAACTTTTTGAGTGTAAATTTATAGAAGGAGAGTTGTCCAAAAATAAACTGCAGTGACATCTAAAGAAGGTTTCCTAACAGACTATTTCATAAAATGGGGTGGGGTTTTTTTTTTGGAGGGAGGAATCAATTTAGTTGTGCCAAATTCAAGTGTGTTTAAGTACACTTTGAAGGTTACTAAACTGCTAGCACATTTACCAACCTAAGAGAGAAAGTAAAATCTCTTAATCTTGGGCTACATCAAACCCTAGACATGAAGGGAAAAGGTGCAGAACTTTTGGTAATCATCCCAACCTCTCCATTCCAGCAACAGCAGATAAGTTTTCTCACGGGGAAACTCTGGTTGACTAGTAATGGCTCCCTGAAGTTGAGAAAATTATGAAACCGCCTTATGGCTAAGCAAGAAAGGATGCCGTGACCTGACGTCTGCAACAAGCACAGGAAAGGGGATGCATGTAAGTGACGCATCTGCGATCCTGCCTCAGCCACTCTACACTCTGCTGAGAGCAAAGTTAGGCAAATAGCCTTCTTCTTGACCACAGTGAGGTAGCTACAGAGGATGTAATACAGGGATACAAGGTAAGGGGGTGAGAGGAAGGGTGACTCCACTACAGTAACAATAAGCGCCAAACTCCACACTTCCACAAGCACACCTCCTGCCCCCCTTGGACTCTATACAGTTAGAACTTTCTTATTAAATCAGGTGCCATTTGGTGCAGTTAAGGTAGATAATCAATCATTTTTTAAAAAATCAATTTAAGAGACAACAAGCCAGAATTAGTTATACGAATTAAGGTAACTCATAAAATTGCTTCAAAGATCTCTTTAAATTATGATAGGGAATCTCAGATCTGGCCAAAACTTTCCACCCAAAGTTTCCTCTCAAAAGTGGACCTCTTTTAGAATTTAGTTAATGTGAAAGTCAGGTCTTAGGGCTGAGAAAGACAATGCTTTGAAAAAGAGCACTATAAAAATTAGAAGACAGAAGGAAAAAAAACATAATGCCTAAGAATAAAATAATTTAGTCACTATAACTTTTTAAGGATTTTGCAGTTAAAAGAAAAAGTGAACAGGTATTAGTCATCAAAAATTACTGCTCCTTTGATTCTGCCACAGTCCAAGCTAGGAAAAAAAAAAAAATCACAAGTTTCTCTTTAAAGCAAAAATCCAATGCTCTTTTGTCAAACAGAAAGGAAATATTTTGAAATAAAATCTTTTCACAAAGAAAGAACTATGCAAGTTTCATTATTTCTATATCTAGAATAATGCAATCAATTAGATTATGAAACCCCTACTATGTGAGATTCTACTAAAGAAATTAAATACTCCCACTAGGCACAGGGTAGTCTGCCAGGAGTACAAAAAATCAAAAACAATCTCTGCCTAAAAGATGAGTGATACAATCCCACACCCACACTTTACCATTCCTATGTTTTCCTTTCATCTATTTACTTGTCTTGACAATTAAAGTTAGAAGTATGTAAATGAAATTATCACATATAATAATATACTTTATGCAGTCATGGAAGGAATGTTAAAAAAATCCATCTAGGAAGACAGTTAAGGTCTTACCACTGAGGTATTCTTGAGTGGGTTGTTATTTTTCAGGACACCAGGGGTCATAGCAACTAACCAATTACTTTTTTTTTTTTTTTGGTGAGGAAGATTGGCCCTGAGCTAACATCTGTTGCCAATCTTCCTCCTTCTGCTTGAGGAATATTGTCCCTGAGCAAACATCTGTGCCAATCTTCCCCAACCTTTTGTATGTGGGACACCACCACAGCATGGCTTGATGAGCAGTGTGTAGGTCCACGCATGGGATCCAAACTCGGGAACCCTGGGCCGCCAAAGCGGAGAGTGCCAACTTAACCACTATGTCACCAGGCTGGCCCTAATCAATTACTTTTTTTTTCTGCTGAGGAAGATTCATCCTGAGCTAACATCCGTTGGCAATCTTCCTCTTTTTTTTGCTTGAGGAAGATTAGCCCTGAGCTAACATCTGTGCCAATCTTCCTCTACTTTTTGTATGTGGAAGATGCCTCCACAGCATGACTGATGACTGGAGCAGGTCCGCGCCCAATATCTGACCCCACGAACCTGGGCTGCCAAAGTAGAGCACACAGAAATTTAACCACTCTGCCACGGGGCCGGCCCTAACCAATTACTTTTTTTTTTTTTTTAAAGATTTTATTTATTTATTTTTTCCCCCCAAAGCCCCAGTAGATAGCTGTATGTCATAGCTGCACATCCTTCTAGTTGCTGTATGTGGGACGTGGCCTCAGCATGGCCGGAGAAGCAGTGCGTCGGTGCGCGCCCGGAATCCGATCCCGGGCCACCAGCAGCAGAGCGTGTGCACTTAACCGCTAAGCCACGGGGCTGGCCCACCAATTACTTTTGTGTGTGTGTGTGAGGGAGATCAGCCCTGAGCTAACATCCGTGCTAATCCTCCTCTTTTTGCTGAGGAAGACTGGCTCTGAGCTAACACCTATTGCCAATCCTCCTCCTGTTTTCTTTTTTCCTTCCCCAAAGCCCCAGTAGATAGTTGTATGTCATAGTTGCACATCCTTCTAGTTGCTGTATGTGGGACGCGGCCTCAGCATGGCCGGAGAAGCGGTGCATCGGTGTGCACCCGGGATCCGAACCCGGGCCGCCAGTAGCGGAGCACGCGTACTTAACCGCCAAGCCACTGGGCTGGCCCCCCACCAATTACTTTTTAAGAGAGCCAAATCAATACCCTTGGTCCAAGAGAATCCCATGATGTCATTAAAAAAATTATTCACAAAAAACATACAAACCACATTCTGTGCATCATCTATATTCTGTTGAAATGGTGGCTGTGCAGTATGTATAATGGTTCAGAACATGAGTTCTAGAGCCAAAAGCCTAGGTTTGAATATTGGCTATAACATTTAGGAAAACTTACTTAACACTCTCTGAACCTCAGTTACTTCATCTGTAAAGTGAGGACCTAACTCATAGAGGATTAAATGAGATAATCCACACAAAGGGCTTAGAACAGTCCTAACACTTAGTAAGTGCTCATTCAATATTATTTGCTACCTACACCTTCCTCATCTCTTTCTCCCTCTTCCTCCTTCTCTTCTTTCTATTACTACTAATCCTTCTGTATTCTTTTCTTTCTCATGTAATAAGGCCACCTTTGCAATATTTCATGGCATCTGCTTCCCAGAGCACTTTTTTTTCCTTACACAGTTTGCTGGAATATTTTATTTGTGGCTGGCTCTAACTTTATGTTAATTGTGCTTTTTGTTTCCTGCAAAAATGCAGTGCCTTACTATTGCTGTATTTAGAATTGTAAATTTCAAAATCTATAAATAAAAAGTTAAAATAAATAATTTTACAGGAAGCTAGTCCTGATTATAAATGCAGACTAATGACTTTTTTCCCTTGCAAAAAAAGAATAAAAAGAAATGATTTGAAATAGCCCAAAATCTGTGGCTTGCAAATAGTATTATATAGTTTTGCTTTTTTTATTGGTTCACAATCAGGTATTATTAATTACTAAGACCTCAATGAGTTAGTTTGTACAAATTTTGAGTTTGTGATATAAAACTCCTATAAAATCGCATCAATCTGGTTAACCACGTTTTAACATTTAAATATTTTTTATATTTCTATTTTTCCAACACTAAAACTCAAAATATCCTTTCACAGGCATTTTCTCATCAGAAAATAAGAGCCAATTAACTGAGTGTGACCACTGTGTTCTAGGCACACTGCTCAGTACACCTTCAGGAGGCACTGTTCTCAGTAGATTTGAAGTGGAGTTAGGCAACCTGCCCTGGTGCTAGGTGTTATCACATATATTAGTTGTTTAGTTGATGTTTAGTTTAGTTGATGTAATCTTCACAAACCACATAAGGCAGAGAGTCATTCTTAACTTCAATATTTTATAGACAAGAAAAGAAGAGATTGAGAAACACAAATTGACTTGCTCAAGATCACGGAGAGATTATCTGGCAGAGCTAGGACCCAAACTCCCATTAACTTCCCAAAGGGCCCTAAGATTTAAACCAAAATAAACGTTTGTATCTTATAATATTAAAATCGCATATTTTTGGGGGGGGCAGCCCCGCGGCACAAGCAGTTAAGTGCGCGCGCTCCGCTGTGGCCCAGGGTTCACAGGTTCGGATCCCAGGTGCACACCGACGCACTGCTTGTCAAGCCATGCTGTGGCAACGTCCCATATAAAGTGGAGGAAGATGGGCACCGATGTCAGCCCAGGGCCAGTCTTCCTCAGCAAAAAAAGAGGAGGATTGGCAGATGTTAGGACAGGGCTGATCTCCTCACCAAAAAAAAAAAAAAAAAAAAAACATGTTTTTAATATAAAGCCTATATTCCTCATAGAAAATAAATAAAAATTACAAATACTTTCTTCCATCCAGTATTAATGGTTCCTTTAGACACAATAAAAACTTAAAAAGATTAAATGAGACTTTAAGCAATTTTAATTTCTTGTGGACATCAAGTAGTACTTAAAAGTGGAAAAAATTAACCTTCTCTTCTTCCTCCAGCCAACTGCACATGGTTACTTCTCCAAAGAGTTTAAAGTTGGCTAACCAAATCTATTTTTTTTGTGTGTGTGTGAGATCAGCCCTGTGCTAACATTTGCGAATCCTCCTCTTTTTTTGCTGAGAAAGACTGCTCCTGGGCTAACATCCGTGCCCATCTTCCTCCACTTTACACGGGATGCGCCACAGCATGGCTTGACAAGCAGTGCGTCGGTGCGCACCCGGGATCCGAACCCGTGAACCCTGGGCCGCCGCAGCGGAGAGCGCGCACTTAACCGCTTGTGCCACCGAGCCGGCCCCCCAAATCTACTTTTTAAAGGAGATTCATTACCTTTTATAAATGACTTTGAAAAGAAGATTGACTAGGATAAACATAATGTGCCATGATGGGGAGAAAGGGAATCATTTATTAAACCAGTAAAAACATGACATTTTCTAAGTATACCTTTGTATCAAAGAGGGTTGATGAGGTCTGTAAGAACAAATAATTAAACAATGTAAAATTAGCAATTTTTTAACAAAGCAGAAGCTATTAATTCCAGTATGTGTATTCTAATAAATATATTAATATGTGTTACTCCAAAGAGTATGTTTTAAGATGGCTAATGACACAAATTGATTACACCATTAAATTCTCCCTATGATGTAAATAATACTAATAACTATATTTTAGAAATATTTTCTGGCTAGATAAGTTTTACAAGATTGTTAAGAATTATATCCCAGAAATAGCAGAATTCTTCATTCTCTCCTAATTTCAACTTCTCAGGCAAAACACAATTGTCAATTCTCTAAGGAACTTCCCAGGGGCTATGTATGTCCTGCCATCACCAGAATCCACACTACTGCTGAAACACAATGAAACAAATCCAGGTATGGAAATATTCATAGTACTGTTAAATTATCAAACATGACATTTGAGATGCCCTTAATAGCAAGTATAGATTTGCAGAAAGGAGTTAATTCTCCAAAAAACTGCCACTTTGATGGCTTGGCTTCTAAATGTTCAACCCTGAAGTTGCATTATTGTAGACATCTGAATTTTATATTTAATATACAAATCCACTTTACACAGTCTTCAGTGTTCATTCATTCATCCATCCATTGAATATTTATCACCAAGCACTATTCTGGATGGAAAATTTAAAAAAAAAAAATGGAGCCACTGACCTCAAAAGTTTAGTTTGATAGTGGTATTTGCAACAGTAGGCATAAACCTTCTCCGTGTAAGTATAACTAATGGTTTTCCATATACAGACAGTGGCATTATAGATTTTTATTTAAAAAGGCTATTATGTGGCTCTAATCTCAAATGGATGACAGGTGACCTGCTATGTATTTAACAAAATAAAGCAGAAAATTCATTCTGTGGGCCATTTTCTCCCAGAGATTTCTTCCTTCATAGTTGAAACTCAACTAAAGTACAGTTTGTATGAAAAAGGACAAACTTTTGGAACACTGTATAATTTATATTTTACATCTTGGAAACATGGCCTTTTTTGTTTTTTTGGTAAAATCATGAGATGGAACACATCCCCAAATATCTCCTATTTATTCACTTTTGATGTCACTTTCAGATATCACCTATTTCTAATCTTCAAATTCTTCCATATACTACTAATCCACTGACTACAGCAGTGGCCAATTAACATCTCTATAAAACTTATACAACTTGGATACCTCTACAATTGTTATTAAAAGACATCAGGGGAAATGAGGTAACAAATGGTGGGCAGTAACACAGTACTGAGCAAAATCTGTTGTACTACGAATCTACCCTGGACTTTGTCCAAGATGTTATTTCTAAAACCAAAGACACTTTGCAGCCACCCGGCGGCGCAACAGTTAAGTGTGTGTGCTCCACTGCGGCGGCTCGGGGTTCGCAGGTTTGGATCCTGGGCATGCAGCGACGCAGTGCTTGTTAAGCCATGCTGTTGCAGTGTCCCATATAAAGTAGAGGAAGATGGGCATGGATGTTAGCCCAGAGCCAGTCTTCCTCAAGAAAAAAGGGGAGGATTCGCTTCGGATGTTAGCTCAGGGCTAGTCCTCCTCACAAAAAAATAAATAAATAAATAAAACCAAAGACACTTCATTATAATAAAGGAGCATCCTTTACAGTCTCACAGGATAAGCATGAGAGCACTACATCACACTTGCAGAAGAATGGAATTTTTAAAACTTTTTACTTTGAAATAATTTTATGGTTATAGAAAACTTGCAAAAATAGTAGAGTTCCCATATACTGTTCACCTAGGTCCTCTAATGCTAACATCATATGGAACTATAGTACAGTTATCAAAACTATAAAATTAATACTAGTTCAATACTATTAACTAAACTACACATCCTACTCAAATTTTTCCAGCTGTCCACTAATGCTATTTTTTCTCTTTTTCCCACTGTTTTCTATTCCAGGATTCTCTCCAGGACTCCACATTGCCTTTAGTTGTCATGTCTCCTTAGTCTTCAGTCTGTGACAATTTCTTGTCTTTCATGACCTTGACACTTCTGAAGAGAATTCATCAGTTATTTTGTAAAATGTGCCTCAATTTGGGTTTGTCTAATGTTTTCTCATGATTAGACTGAGGTTGTATCTTTTTGGCAATACTATCACATAAGTGATGCTGTGTCCTTTTCAATGGATCACATCACATCAGATGTTAATGTCTTCTTACTGGTGATGCTAATCTAGATCACTTGGTGTTGGCCAGCTTTCTCCTTTGTAAAGTTACTATTTTTCTCTTTAAACATCTTGGAGAGATACTTTTAGACTATGCAAATATTCTGTTTCTTCTCAAACTTTCACCCTATTTTTGGCATCCATCGATGGATCTTGCCGACAACTATTACTGTGGTGCTTGCCTCATGGTGATTTGCTACTTCTCTCATCTCTTCTATATTTATTAATTGTAATTTAGAAGAACAGTTTTTAGACTATATTAAATATCAAGGTCCCAATAAGTTATCAAAAGGCTAAAGCCAAAAGAACAAAAACAAAAAACACATAATAAATGCACTGGACAACATTATTTCACCTTGAGCTATAATGAACTTAACTCCCCGAATCAGATGTCTAGTGTTCCTTTTTGAAGGATCTGTGTTTGAGTAAATTGTTAATGACATCTGTCAGCAGCTGTAGTGTTTTATATAATTGTAGCCTTATTTTTTATTGCTATAATGCATCACGATGCATATTTAAGGTTTTCCAAATAAAGAGTCGTGTAATCTATTTTAAAGTAGCTAATAACACAGCACGTTTGAGGCTAAGGGGTAAGCATTCCTTGGGAACCAAAACAATGAGGACAGCAAATATTCTACCCCTGCAAATCTAACCTCATTCCCCAACCTGAAACCTCGCCACAAGAGCATAAATTACACTAGTAAGGAGAGTTCTCTTACAATGGTGAATTCCAAAACCCTGCTTTTCAAGACTCTATTATTCCTATGACAGGATGAGGACCTGCAAACATGAAATATAACCTATTCACTTCCTCTTTCACAAAAGGAAAATCCACCAATCTAATGCTAAGAGGTTTCAAGCTTATCTCTAAACATTTCAAGAAAATGCCTTATTTATCAAAACTTTATTCTCCTTGTTTGTTCATTAAACACTGCAGTCTTACACGGAGATCAAAGAGCGTCAACCAATTATTATGTAAGACAAGTCCTACTTTTTAATATTTAAAGCTAGCCAGAATACACAAAATTACTTTAATAGGCAACTGAAAACACTACTGTTTAGTCCCAAGTATATTTCGATCATTATAAGCATACCTTTCTAATCGAGTTCTTCAAACTAAAATCTTGACAGTAAACTAGCAACTAGCACATTGCCTGGCACATAACAAATACTCAAGTATTTTTTAGTGAATAAGTTATTGATGAACAATACATATACAATGGATTAGTGACATAGGTCCATAATTCCTTCTGGACTACTTCCATTGCAGCCTAAAAGTTCAAGCACATCTTTTCTTCTGCACATTCAGAAATCTATACATTTTAGTTATTTCTTAAGAAAGACATTAAAATGACTTAGAATATAATCTAAATGACATGGAAATACATTCTTGAAGTTTATCACCCCACAACTACAATATATTTGTAAAGGACATCAAGTCATTTTTAAAGTGATTTATTTTCATAATAGATATTTGGGTGACAAAAGTAGATGAGAAAACAGAAAATCCCACTCATATTTCTGATCTTACAAATTACTGTCATGATGAGTCCTGGAAACTATTACAGGATTATGGTTGTAGGATTTACAATGATTTCATTTTTGCCTGCAAACCTTAATTTATTTAAAAAGAAAACAAACTCTTGTTCTAAAGCATGGCCATGAGCAAGATTTTATTTAAGAGTTCTAACTATTACTTGGAGCACTGGATAAGTTGTGGTGGTCATTTTCTGACAGTTGCATAGAGACCTTACAATGTACCTAATTTGTATTTCCATATTCTTTGAAAATAAAAATTACCTTAATACAGAATATTGCTAGCTTGTGCTTTAAAACATTAATTCTTATTACTGGAAACGTATTTTAGACTATAGTAAAAAGAAGGAAATTGGTGTGCAGTAGTAAATCTATGCTTAGGAAAGAAAACTGCAGTGAACAGTTTCCTCTTTTCTCAGATGCCAAATGACCAGAGGATAATTCTAACCAGCAGGGGGAGATAAGGAGAAGAGTAGCAAGACAAAGAACAGGCTAAGGCAAGAAAAGCAGTTATAATTATAGCTGGGAACTCAGAATTTGTTAAAGGAAGTCTACTGTATAATTATATTTGAAAATTTAGCAAGATGCCCAGAGGCTGACTCGCAGCTGTCAGGAACTGGTAACTCTACTTTTGTTCATGCAGCGACCACTTCGGCTACTAAATCCACTACCCAGACGTTACTAGAACTGACATTTAGAGTAAAGGGATAGATCTTCTCATGAGACTTTTTTTTTTCTGTAATGGATGAGGGCATCCATTTCAACAAAGTAACCCTCTTTTTAGCTTCCTTTTTAGACTTAGCTCTCCTCTCTCTATCCTCTCTCCCTCGGAGAATCCAAACATTCTCACAGCAAAGCTACTATATAGATGCAAATCTCTTCCCTGAATTCTGCCTACATCATGAACCAATCTGACTATCATGTACAACGTCAAATTCAGCAGGCTTACAACAAAACTCATTTCCCTCTACCCTCACCCTGTCTGGAAACTGTCTTTCCCTTTTCCCCCTACCTTCCTATTCCTTCCAATGCCACCAGGATTTTCTCCATTAAACATGAAAACTCAAGATTTACGTTTGCTCTTTCTCCTTCCTGACCTATATTAATTCCTATATTAATTCATCAAATCCTATTAATTTTTCAGTAAAATTCTATCATTCATCAGTGAAAGATATGCTGAAGTTCTAATTCCTAGTAGCACAAAATGTGACTTGATTTGGAAATAGGATGTTTACAGAGGTAATCAAGTTAAAACGAGGTCATTAGGGTGGGCCCTAATCCAATATGACTGGTGTCTATAAAAAGAGGAAATCTAGACACAAAGACAGACACTCACAGAGGGAAAACTCTGTCCCTCTGTGAAGACACACAGGGGAAAGATGGCCATCTGACGGGAGTGATGCATCCACAAGCCAAGGAACGCCAAGGATTGCCAGCAAACACCAGAAGCTGGAAGAGGCAAGAAAGAATTCTCCCCTAGAGTAGTCAGAGAGAGCATGGCCCTGCCAACACTTTGATTTTGGACTTCTAGCCTCTAGAACAGAGACAATAAATTTCTGTTTTTTAAGCCATCCAGTTTTTGGTACTTTGTTACTACAGCCCTAGGAAACTAATACAATACCGCAAACACAATTCGGACTCAATTATCTATAACTCTCTACTCTCAAACCTGCGCCTGATCTCCGAATGGCATTCCACCCACCTAGCTGGCTGTGGTAGATGCTTATGCATCAATTACTGAAGCCTGTTTCCTAAATATTGTATCTCTTTAATTTGTCAATTTTTGTATCTCTATATCACTAGTCTAGTTCAGGTCAGCATCATCATCATGCCCCTGGACTACTGTCCATCAAATGGTCACCATCGCTACAGTCTTACTTCTCTCTAATTCATTCATCTTTAGCAACCAGACTTTCTAAAATGCTAATCTGATCACACTTTTAGTGTATCAGTGTGGATCACACAATTAGTGGCCTTCATGATCCCCCTGGTGGTCTAGTGGTTAAGATTCGGCGCTTTCACTGCTGCCGCTGGATGCCTTTCCAGTCAGAGAACCACACCACCCATCTGTCGGTTGTCATACTGCAGCAACCACGTGTTGCTGTGATGCTGAGAGCTATGCCATCGGTATTTTAAATACCAGCAGGGTCACCCATGGTGGACAGGTTTCACTGGAGCTTCCAGACTAAGACAGACTAGGAAGAAGGATCTGACCACCCACTTCTGAAAAAACTGGTCATAAAAACCCTGTGAATAGCAACAGAGCACTGTCTAATATAGCGCCGGAAGATGAGAGGATGGCACAAAAAGACCAGGCAGGGTTTTGCTCTGCTGTACTCAGGGTCGCTAGGAGTGGGAATCGACCCAACGGCACTAACAACAACAAATGATACCTCAGGACAAAGACTAAGTCTAACTTCTTTAGCCTGGCTGACAAAACTACATGTAATGGCCTCTGAGACTCAAGATAGAGAAAGAGATCATCACTTAGGCACACCCACCTCAAATGCACAGGGAAGTACTTTCAGTTCCTCAAACACACCAAGGCTTTTCACATATGCCTAGAACTCTCTTCACTTTATTTAATCATTCATTCGTTCACTCAACAAATAAACACAGTGAGTGCCTACCACGGGCCAAACCGAGTTCCAAGAGCTAGATATTCCACAGAAAATAAAAGTTCCTGTCCTCAGGAAATTTACATTCTAAAGAGGGTAGTAAACAGATTATAAACAAAAATAAATATAAACTACCTCAGACAGTATTTAAGTGCTTTAGAGGAACGTAAAGCAAGGTCAAGAAACTAAGGAGGCTGGAGTGGAGAAAGGAGCAAGATTATGATTTCATATAAGGTGCTCAGAGAAGAACTCTCTGACTAGGTGATATTTAAGAAGATACTTGAAAGTGAGGAAAAGCACCGTGTGGATATCTAAGGGAAGGGGCTTGCCGGACAAAGGGAAGAGCAAATGCAAAGACTCTGAGGCGGGGCTGACTCCCAATGTTTGAAGAACGTCACTGGGGCCACTGCGACTGCAGTGGGGAAAGGCAGAGAATGAATACAGACGAGGTTTTACAGAAGTCCAATGATGTATGGCCTCGAAGCTTTGGTAAGATTTTAGAAATTAATGAGTAAAAAAGTGAAATTCTTGAGTAGCCTGAGCTGACATAAAAGAATCATTTTGGTGCTATGTAGAGAACAAACTTGTTGGGGGTAGGAGGCTGATACAAAGAGAAATCAGCAAAGAAGTTTCTGTAAAGTCCAGGTGAGAGACAATGGGTGGCTTGGAATGGGACAGAGGTGGTAGAAATGGCTGGATTCTGGTAATTATGATGAGTATATGCATATGGATATGCATATGATTAAATAAGACATCTTTTTAATTTATCAGCTTAATAAATTTCAATATTAATATAACAAAGCAATAATTTCAAATGAGTAAAAATGATTTTTACTTCTCACCTACTCATAAGCAAAAATTCACGAGGAGGAGAGAGGGAGAAAAACATTCTGGGGCCGGCCCCGTGGCTTAGCGGTTAAGTGCGCACGCTCCGCTTCTGGCGGCCCGGGTTCGGATCCTGGGCGCGCACCCATGCACCACTTCTCCGGCCATGCTGAGGCCGCGACCCACATACAGCAACTAGAAGGCTGTGCAACTATGACATACAACTATGTACTGGGGCTTTGGGGGAGAAAAAGAAAAAGGAGGAGGATTGGCAACAGATGTTAGCTCAGAGCCGGTCTTCCTCAGCAAAAAGAGGAGGATTAGCATGGATGTTAGCTCAGGGCTGATCTTCCTCACAAAAAAATAAAAAAACAAATAAAAAAAAAAAAAAAACATTCTGGACAAGCCAAATGGATTTCCTTAAAGGAAAGAGAACAGTATGTCACACTTTTGAATTTAGTCCCAAGCAGGGCTTTCACACAGTAACTTTGTATTTATGAAAGTACTCTCTGCTTTACACCTGGTTTAAAGTTGCTGAAGATATTCTGTTCTCTTTTTTCAGAGAGATTATCTGCAACGAATGCTGACGTAATTCTGAAGTCTCAGTTGGTGGCTGAACATGCAAAGTGGTGACTGTGTTAAAACAGTGACTTTGGATACAGCAACTCTATCATATTCCTTTTAAACTTTATTATACAAAGCAATCTCATCTTTTGACTAAAGAAACATTCAGACTTTATACTGTGTTCACATGTGCAAATTTCATATTAAAGCATATTTGATCCTATCAGATCAATTCAATCACTTGTAACAATGAAAAATATGGCAACACTATTACTGGGATCGCTGCATATAATTTTTCTTGTTAATGAAAATCAAGAATTTATCTTCCCTTTTTCAAAAATTAGTTGGAGTTCTTATCAATTATTAATCTTAAAAGTAAAAGTGGGTGCTCTGATTCATTTGAACCAAAATAATGTTTTTTACTTTTTTACTGAGATAATAATTGACATATAACATTATA
Source organism: Diceros bicornis minor (assembly GCF_020826845.1). Lineage (NCBI taxonomy): Eukaryota > Metazoa > Chordata > Mammalia > Perissodactyla > Rhinocerotidae > Diceros > Diceros bicornis. Next base: position 23,775,961 of record NC_080741.1, read on the forward strand.
TTACTTTCAGGTATACAACAATGACTCAAAATTTGTATATTTTGCAAAATGATCACCATGATAAGTCTAGTTAACATCTATCACCACACATGGTTACAAATTATTTTTCTTGTAATGAGAACTTTTAAGATCTACTCTCTCAGCAGCTTTCAAAATATAATGCACTATTATTAACTATAGCACCATGCTGTACCTAAAGAATTCTTAAATACCATTTTTATCTCTCTTTACATCTCTAAAATCCATAAACATTTTCGAACACAAAAAATTTTGAACACAAATAATTAGCATATTTCTAACTCTAAAAAAATAAAAATGAGTTTCCAAAATGAAAAGAGGATGTTTATAATATAAGAATATGGTTTTATCATCAATGAGCATCCCAGAATATAGATACTACAAGTCCTGAACATGGAGCCCACTGTTTAACTGTCATCACCCCAGCTGCCCAAATCTCAGCAATAATCTGACGCAGAGTTTCAAAACCAAACGACACTTCAAACCATTAGACAATTAACTACCAGAGGACCTAGAAGAGGGACAGGAGAGAAAAAAAATGAACTGCAAGGAACAAAAGTATTAAGAAGTTTAAATCTCCTCCTCTAGTTTACATACTAGAAATGGAGTAACATTAGATTTATGCTACCTTTTACTTTTCAGAGATAGCTCACTATCATAAGTTACATCCCCAGATTGTAAGTCTAGGTTCTCATAGAAAGCCTGAAAGCCTCAGGTCTGCCAGAGCTTCCTGCCACATAAGAAAAGGGAGATTTCCTGGGTCAACGGAGTTGCAACATACAAGACTGGATTTTTTTGAAACAAAGAAACCTAAAAACCAAAGATTTTATTTTAAGCCATTGAAGAACCAACTCACACTCTTATTTGGTGGAAATATATTCAGGGACTAGACACAAATTTCTCAGTCACTCAAGATTACAGAAAACTAGCAACAGCCTTTATAGATCTGATCTGTTCTTAAGTAGAGGACTTTCTCGTTTGCCATCTTATCACAGGTTTCTAGTAGAATTATCGTCCCTCTTTTCTCTATCTGCTATATGGAAAAGTATAAAGCATTTTTAAAAATCAATACTACATTTTATTTATCTATCATGTGAAAACGAACCATTACAAAGGAAGGTTTAAAACTATATAAGAAATCTCAAATCTGAAATGAAAAAGTATTTAAAGGTATAAAAAGCCTCCTTAAACTGTTCTTCAGGGTATTTATTATAGATGTTTCCTTTAACTAGTAAATTTTCTGTACGTTGGGAGATAAACTGCCCAAAATAAGGACAAAGCAATACAACATCAACAGATAATACATAAAATACAACAAATTCAGGGACTCTAGTACTGTATCTTGTTATCATTATAAATGGGAAAAATAGGTCAAGTCTGTCAACAATCAAATCCAGAAAAAATAGCTTTATCAGAATGACAAATACTTCCAGGTTTTAAAACATAACTCACTCTGACATGTAAAATCTACAAAGAATATTTTTGCTCTGAATTTTGTGGTACCTGTGTTATTCTGTAACAAAATTAGATTTATTCAATCAAATGAAAACCAGAAGAATTAAAGAATACCTGAACCAAAAAGTTTGTTAGAATTACCATATGATCCAGCAAGTCAACAAATACATATACATGCATGTTCACTGCAGCACAATTTGCAACAGCCAAAAGACAGAAACAGCCCAAATGTCCATCAACGGATGAGTGCATAAATAAACTGTGGTATAAATATATACAATAAAATATTATTCAGCCATAAAAAGAAATGAAGTACTGATAAATGCTAAAATGTGGATGAACCCTGAAAATATTACAACAAAGTGAAAGAAGCCAGAAACAAAAGGATACTTATTGTATGATTCTATTTATACAAAATATCCAGAATAAGAAAATCCACTGAGACAGATTTTGGGGAGAGGAGCTGGGGGAAAGGGAAAATTAGGAGCAACTGATTAATGGGTACTGATTTCTTTCTGGGGTGATGAAAATGTTTTGGAACTAGATCAAGGCGGTGGGTTGCACAACAGTGTCAATGTACCAAATGCCCTGAATTGTTCACTTTATAAAATGGTTAATTTTATGTTATGTGAATCCCAGCTGAATTTGAAAACTAATTAAATAAATAATAAAGCAACCACATTACCAGTAATAAGACAAGTAACACCAATACGATATACTGAGCACCTCAGAGGACATCACCTCTATAGTATCCTTCCCAATAATGCATAACCTCAACCCAATCATAAGAAAACATCAGACAAGCCCAAACTGAGAGATATTCTACAACATAACCAGCCAGTACTCTTCCTAAGTCTCAAGGTCATGAAAGACAAGGAAAGACTCAAAGACTATCACACATCAGGGGAGACTAAAGAGACATGACAACTAAATGCAATGTGGGTTCTGAGGTTGGATCTTGAAACAGCAAAAGGAATTAATTGATGAAATCTGTATGAAATCAGTAATTTGGTTAATAGTACTGTACCAATATTAATTTCTTAGTTTTGGAAATTATACTATGGTTATATAAGGTGTTTGCATTAGGAAAAGTTGGTTGAAGAGTACTATTTTTTTTTTTTAAGATTTTATTTATTTATTTCCCCCCCCAAAAGCCCCAGTAGATAGTTGTACGTCATAGCTGCACATCCTTCTAGTTGCTGTATGTGGGACACGGCCTCAGCATGGCCGGAGAAGCGGTGCGTTGGTGCGCGCCGGGGATCCGATCCCGGGCCGCCAGCAGCAGAGCGCGCGCACTTAACCGCTAAGCCACGGGGCCGGCCGGAAGAGTACTATTTTTGAAACTCTTCTGAAAGGCTAAAATATTTCAAAATAAAACGTAAAAGGAAGAAAGAAAAGAAGAAAGGGAGAGAGGGAAGAAAGAAGCCTAGCAACCAACTTTAACTTCCTCCATGAACATATATATTAGTAAAATGTTGAAATAAATTAAGGGAATAAGAAGTAGAGGGGTTATTCTAACGGTAAGACTTAATTCATAAAATTTGCATCTGCTTAACAGATATATATTCATTTTGGGGGGAGGGGGCAGATTCTTCAAACAGTTAAGTCAGAATAATTAAATATTAGAAATCACATTAAGTAAAATTTAAACTAGTATTGACATTTTCAACAGAAGAATTCAATACCAAAACACCCAAAGTCAAAGCGAAAAATTAATACAAAACGTTACAATTCCTATAGGTTACAACTACATTTTAAATTTAATATTAAAATGAGGAAGGCATATTTATTTTAGCTGAATGATTAGAATAACACTGACAAATCAGTTTGATAATTGAATCAGACTTAATTTTTACTTTAAATCTGTAACCCTCTCTTTAGACACATTATAATACAAAAGATCAAAGAGATTTTGATATATAATTAACTTAAATCAGCTTGTATCTGGACATAAAACTCATAGTTATCACGTCATTACGTAGGAGGCACCTTCCTATTACAAATAATTCTTTTGAAAATGAATACACTGATCAAAAGGATCAATTTTTTTAAACGAAACCCACCAACATAAATTCTGTAAACATTTCCACATCCTGGCATCTAAATATAGTAGATAACTACATTTCTACAACACTAATATGATAAGACCATCATCTTCAGCAAATCTGCTAATTACTAAAAAGAAAGAAACATTTAAATAAATAATCAAGACTTAAGAACCACACACTTTCATAGCTCTCAGAAGGAACCAATCCTGTTGACACCTTGATTTCAGACTCCTAGCCTCCAGAAACATGAGATAATAAATTTCTGTTATTTAAGCCACCCAGTTTGTGGTACCTTGTTATGGCAGTCGTAGGAAACACAGTTACCATGGAACAAATGATACAGTGTACTCCTGTATTCAAATAGCCTTTCCCTTAGAAGAACATTCAGATTAAAGGTAGCCATTTTCTCAGCTCCAGACTAGCATATTTTACTGAATATGGCAGTCACAATCACTCTCAAAAAGAAGCTGCCTTGAACTCAGCCTCCGTGGCATGGCTGCCCAGTTCTGCACCACACCATCAACAAGGACTGGACCTTGGGTGGGCAGGCTCAAGCTCATCAGTATACTAGGACCTTTACCACCTGGCTTGAAAGGATGGGCTGCTTCAGATTCTCTGCATCTCTCAAACAATATGAACCAAAAATCTCTGAAGAAACCTGTCTTCTGCCTTGGCTGCTGCAGCAGAAAAAGTAACAATGCAAGCTAAAATGATACGGAAACAGAAACCCCAGTCGGTAGCCAAACAGAAAGATGGCATACAGAGTACAGCTAAAGGTTTATTTTGTTGTTACCTTAAAACCACAATGATTTTCTATAATCTTAAAACCAAGCCCTGTTCTCAGATTCCCATAAGAGCCCCTACCCCTCTTCTTGCTGCCCACATATCTTTTAAACCTGAACTAATTCAGACATCCCTTGAAAATACAATCCAAAGGTAAAACAGAAATAAAGAGGATCCAATAGGGCATATATATATATATATATATAATGGAATACTACTCGGCCATAAAAAAGATGAAATCATGCCATTTGTGACAACACAGTTGGACCTTGAAGGTGTTATGCTAAGCAAAGTAAGTCAGACAGAGAAAGACAAACACCATATGATTTCACTCATATGTGGAAAATACACAAATACATAGATAAGGAGAACAGACTGGTGGTTACCAGAGGGGAAGGGAGTGGGGAGAGGGCAAAAGGGGTAAACGGGGACATATGTATAGTTCAGCCTACACAGAAGCCGAAATATAATAATGTACACCTGAAATTTACACACTGTTACAAACCAATGTGACCTCAATAAAATAATTTTTAAAAAAAGAAGACCCAAACCCAGACCCTCCTCTCAAAGAGTTCATTCCAGTACATGTCAAATATTTCTTTTTTTAAAAAAAGATCATATTTTGTGTGCTGAATACATTTCATATGCTTTCAGATATTTTTCACTAGGAAAGCATGAACTGGATATCTCAGTAACTGTCAAACACACAGCTATATACATATAGAAATACACGACCAAATAGGGGAACAGTTTAAGCACCTGGGCCCAAGTGCTGCTGGGATGAGATGTGGACTTGTCAGGGGGTGACATGATGGCTGGCTCTCAAAAGGTGTCATGGGAGGGCAGTCATTACCCTAAGGCTTTAACAGGCTCCAGGTCTGGCCTTTAGCCATGTTAGCTAGAAAGTGGATTCTGATGGAATATTCAAGAACAGAATCATGACTTGAGGTAAACGCCTATTAATCAAGGTTGAGAAACAGACCTAACTCTTGTCTCTTACTTATCATATAATGAGAAATAAATGCCAAAGAACTGAGAATATTTGTGTCACAGGACTGGAACCCTTGTAATGGCTTTAACTAGCACATTCTCTCCGTGCAGGCAAACTTATACAGGAAGTCAAACAACCTAAACAAGGATCGATTTTTTACAAGAAGAAGACAGATAGGAGACCCAAGTATTAAGGGCATACTATCTCTTAATCACTATTCCAAGTGGAAAGAAAATCTGGAATATCCATCTGAAACTCCCTGCATATATCTCTTTATAGAGAGGCAGACACCAGAATATTAAAAATCTCCCAGCTAATGCTGGGATGAGTACCACCAACTTAAATCTTTGGGCCTCTCCTTTTACAACGATGGCAGACCAATCCACTCCCCACCCTTAATGGGCACACACTTTCTTTAGCTGCATCAATATAGTCAATCAGGTAGTGGCCAAGGCAAGCCCATCAGTCATCCTGCCTCTTCAGAGATTCTGCATCTCTGCTATGCTCCGCCCTGTGTAAATTTGCAGGTTTAACTCTCAATGCCTATCTTATTTCCCTTATTACCAGGTGCCTGAGCAAAGTCTTTCTGCAACCCCAAGTTATTAACACCAAAAAAACATATTGAGCAACTTTCACTATTGAAAGTTCAGCTATTTTATGCAAAAACATAAACATACTTAGTAGACTTCTAGAGTTATTCCACTAAAGTTCATTCATATAATCAGATATTTCATTTCCTACTATGTGTGCTACTATGTACACTATCTACATGCTAAAAATGTAAAGATCATAACACCACTCTGTCCTCAAGAAGCTCAAAATCTAGTAGAGGGAAGTTAAGTTTCAAAGAAATTACAAGCACTCTTAGTAAACAGCTCAAGAGCAGTGTAATAATCCAGACGAGGGACAATATCATGGGACAAAGCTTCAGGATGAACAGGACAAGAGGAGAAGGGTATTAAAACAGACTAAAAAACACATGTCAATGCAAAGAAATGAAAAAGAAGAGAAAACAGAAGATTTCCAACCAAGGAAAAGGCAAACTGTTCAAAATTATTAGATGGCAAGGGGGTAAGAAGGTCAGACCATTAGGGAGTTTACCTTTTGTCATCTCTGATGACTGAAATAGTCACAGTTTTTACTACAAGAGAAATCTTCAACCATGAAAGTATATTAAAAATTTAGGGACAGAGTTTTAAAATGCCCACACATGATTCAAATTTACCCATCCTTGGGAAGTGACTGTTCCTTGCCCTAAGAATCACCATTGTAGGGGAAGGGAGAGGAACTTTTAACAAGAATAACATGATGAGATTTAGCATCAAGAAAGACTATTTTGAAATTATAAACTACACAAGCCTACTTTGGAATACTATGAAGCTCTAAAAATAAAATGAGAGGATCCATGTGCTCACATGAAAAGGTGCTACGATATTCTATTAAGTTAAAAAAAAAAAAGCAAAGAATATGTATCATATGAATATTCTGACACAGAGATTAGGGAGTCCAAATAAGAGATAAACAGAGTCCAAACTAGAATATGGAGAACGGAATCCAGAGATAAGCATCAGGGAAAAATCAACAAGACCTATTAGATATAGGGACGAGGGATGAGGAAGGCATTTAGAATGCTTTGATTGTTTTTTAAACCCTTAAAGAGGTAAATATTTATTCCTTATTTATTTATTAATACTAAATAGTTCCTTATTTATTCTATTAGTTGCTTATCAAATTGTTTAGTTATAGTTAAAACTATGATCAATTGATCACAAAATGCAAATTAATGATATTTGCGATAATGCATTTTTGACACGTGAAGGAGCAAAAGAAATTTAAGAACGTGGACGAAATGGCAGAAAAACACAACTTTTCACCCTTTAGGAAAATCTGCATACAAATACTACCATTTAGGGGTAGACAATCCAAACCTAAAAACGACACTTGCTCCAATACTCCTTTAGGAATTTTTCTCTTATGTACCAGAATTTTCAGTATTTCCTAACTTAAACCCAGGGTTAGATCTTTCTGCCATGAATTTACTTAACTCTTCATTTCCAATATTCATCCTCAACTGTTAAAACTTACCACAACTTTTCCCTGTATGTAAATTATACCACAATTAAAAAATTAAACTTAGCTACAAATGGCAGGGCAAGCTGCTGAGGACCTTGGGTCCAAAGAACTATATACTGCCTTTTTGGGGGGGAATGGACAAATAGTAGTGATAACATCTTACAGTTTCCTAAGAAAATGTCACTAACATTTATTTAATAATGCAATCTCCTTATACTTCACCTGGGCCAGGTAATATTTATTACTCTCAATATAAAAAGTAATTTTTCTAGTCTCTACTTAACAAGGAAAGCCAAAGGGGCTATAAAATACCTAACTATTATTTCTTCCCAAAATATAATTTTAATTTCTGTGTTTCTGTAAATAGGAGAATAATTAATCAAAAGTAATATGGACATGTGGTCTAAACTGGGCCAATAAAAGTTAAGGAAAGAACTTTTAGTCCATACTAAGGAGAAAAATTCTTGCTTTCTCTCTCTGGTGGAACTAAAAGATGTTTTTTGCTCCAGCTGTTGCATGGCAGCCACCCTGTGATTATGAAGGAAACCAGTCTGAAGACAAATGAAAAGAGACAGATAAACCAAGACGGTATCTTTTTCATACAGCGTTTGGAGACCAAGCCCTAGAGCCCCCCTACCTCTGGAATTTCTGTTATGGGAGAAAATAAACATCATTCTGGAATAAGGCAGATTATTTGGTTGTTTCTGTCATTCAAAGGTGAAATCACCATAATTTTAAGTATTTTTAAAAAGTCTCTCAAAAATAGTACCTATTTGAAACTAGGAAACAACTCAACATTTCATAAACAAATTACAATTTTAGAAGTATAATACAGGCTTTCTTAAATCCATTAAGAGTTCAATCTCAAAAATATAAATGACCAGTTAACAGGCAAACAAATAATGGGTACAGGCTAGTTTTACTTGATTGCATAAAACTGTTTACAATACATTTCTCAATAAAGAAAAATTGAATTATAACCCAAGGGTGGCTTAATTTGTACAAATTTTGAATAATGTCACATATATTTCCAAAACAGATGCTTAGAGACTCCACAAGGACACTTGGCTCAATCAGAAGCCAGATTAAAGTTCCATCTGGAGCCTAATGGCTCCATGGTTCCATTACAATTACCCAAGTCACCAAAGTGAGCCTTAATAGTCGTACATTACAGAATCTCTCTTGTAGGTATATATTTTGCCCCAAAACGAGAAAATCAGGTCATGCAAAGGATTTTGCTTGTATGTGCACAAACACATGCTAAGACTCAGTAGGTATCCAAACGCTGCTATATTTTTTCAATGACACTGAACTTTTCCTAAATGATTTTTCCCTGGTTATTCATCAGCATCTTCTGTTTTTGGACACAGCTGTTGGGATATTGTGTCATCACCTTTGCTTGACATGGAAAGGACAAAGTTCACCTCCCTCTTTAATCAGCCTCCAGAGTAACTCAGATACCTAGAATAATCTCTTTCATGTTTCTCTTTCTCAGGCCTTATCACAAGCATCATTTCTTATCAAATCAGAAAAACTGAGTGAAGCCATTTTATCTCCCAATTTCCATGTCCAGAAGTTGTCACGGAGCCACAGAATTTTAGGGCAGGAAGGTACTGGAAAGTATCCAAAGATCAGCATCTAGACCAATGCTACTCAAAGTATGGTCTACGGTCCACTGCCTGAACACGCACTGCTTGTCTGAAACATTTTACAGCAATCTGACGGAGTAATGAGCTTGTATTTTATGTCTTTGGTTTTCTTCTCTAGACTAGGCTAGGGTCCCAAATTAGCAGACTGAATTCCACCTGAGAAGTTTTGTTTTATTTTAATTTGAATACCTTAAGATAGGACTCAGGCCCTCTGATTTGCTAAAGTAGCAAAGTATTTGCATCTGTTATCCAGTCAGCCCTAGAAGGCATCTGAGTGTCCAATTCACTAGATCAGTGTTTCACAAACTATAACACCCTTTTGTGGGTAATGAAAGCAATTTAGTAAGTTACATATAGCAGGTTTTTTTTAATAGTCTGGCATTGCACAGCATAATATGGTATGACATACAAACAGCAGAATATATGTAGTGTGTGTGTATGTACCCACAAACTTCTATCTGTATATGAGTATGTATATGTGAGTCCTAGGTTATAATTTACATTTTATTTCTTACATGGTTCACGGACAAAATAACTGAATTTGTACCAGATCAATATCTTCATTTTACAGATACAGAAGCTGAGCCTCAAGGTCACAGTCAGCTGGCAGCAGTTCAGTGATCTTTTCTTTATATTCTTGATTGTGAGTTTGTGTGCCCATCAATGTCCGCAAAGCCAAACAGACTATATACCCAAAAAATAACATTTAAAAATCCTAAATCGATTAAAAATTTATATTTAAAAATTTTAATATTAAAAATAAAAAATTTTAGGTACAACAAAACATTTGATTGAAAAAATTTAAAGTAGCAATATGGCCCCAAAATAAAACAAAAAACAGACAAACTCAACTCAGTAGTTTAAAAAACAGATGTAAATACAAACGAGATGCAGAAAAAAACACCACCAACAAGCCATAAAGGGTTGATGTTTTTAACGTGTGTAGTACTTAAATAAATACGAGAAAACACTTGATTAACAGGCAAATGATATTACAGAGAAAATTATAACATAAATACAAATGGTCAATAGTATTGAAAACAAGATACTACTTTTTGCCTACAAAATTAGCAAAGAATTTTCTTTTTAAGTATTAATACCTGCTGTTGATATGAAGAAAAAACAAACAAACCAGGAGTCTCAAAAATTGCTGGTGGGAGTGAAATGTAAATTCTGGCAATAAGTATCAGAAGCCTTAACAATTTAACTACCCTTTTATCCAGTAATTCCAGTTCCAGAATTTATTCTATGGAAATAATGAGGGATATATACAAACATTTTCAAAAGTATTTTGAAGGCAGCACTACATATAAGACTGAAAAATTCTAATGACTCAAATAGTCATTAATGGGAACTAGTTAAATAAATTACGGTACATCTATACAACAGGATGTTATGCAATTACTAAAAGAGATGATGTAGATTTAGATTTCCTGCCTATAATACACTGTTAAATGAAAAAAGTAATAGATGTGTGATACCATTTATATACAAAAAGTTTTTTCAACACATTTAATCTCTCCTTACTAATAAATAATAACCCAATATTTTTCAAGTAAACTAACAAGTTGCATTTTTACACAGAGTTTTCTAACAAGACCATTTTCTTTAAGCAAGAAATAACCAAAATTGTCACTGAAAAAAGAAAGACAGAATGGAGGGAGGGAGGGAAGGAAAGGAGGGAAAGAGGCAGGCAGACAGGCAGGCAACCAGAACTAAACGTAGGGAAATTCCACTATAAAGTTAAACTACCTGGAGCCACTGGCCTTCTGAAATGACTCCAAACCCAGCAGTAACAAAGAAAAAAAGGTTTTGGCAAGGAACAAGGAAAAAGCAGCCCCTGAGCATCTAACAGTAGTATAAAAAGCAGGCATTAGCAGATCTCATCTCTTCCCTACACACGATCTGTGAAAGTGAAGGCATGATTAATAAGAGGCCTGCCTTTTCATCCAGGAACTGACCAGAAACAGCCAAGAACATCAGGCCCCCACGTGAGGTAGTGAGCGCATTAGCAGCAGCCAGTGGAGCTCAACTACAAGTGGCAACACAAGTGGCTAGCTACAGATACAGAGGAGCCTGCAACACAAACAAGGAAGGTAAAGCAACTCCTCTTGGGAAGGCAGGGAGATTGGGGTGTTGGGTCCTGATTCTACTCCTAAAAGGACCATTATGCTACCTTGCAGACATGCAGATTAGTCTTCAAGTCGGGCATACCAATTGCAGTATATAATCATCTAAGTATTTCAGCCCCATGTTCCACACATTTCTTTCTACACATGTACATAATGCAGAAAAAACAATTTAAAGTACTATTCCATTTTACAAAGATTCAAACAATTTACAGGTTAGAATGTAAAACTTCAACTATCCTTAACACCCACATACTTAAAATGATTAGTTTTCCAAGTATACTAATTTTCTTTATTATAAAGACATACATGTAATACAGGCAGTCCTTAACTGTGTGATAAGACCAAAGACATTTTCCTGAACACTAGATGAATGTTTTTCCTTCATTGAGACATACTAACCAAACTGTCAAAGAATTAAGTATTCTCTTCATAAAAGAATATCTCAAAAGTAAATGGCTATCAAATATTCATATAGATGTTTGAAATAGTTCAGTCATACAGCTTTCTCTCCTAACACTGCCCATAATCTATAATCTAGGGCAAAGCAGAGAGGGGAAAGGGTGTCAAATTTGAATCACAGAATACTTACTTTGGACAGCAGGGCATGTCATGGATGCCATGACATGTACAGGTCTCAGGGTAGGATAAGAGTTCTGGTAACCTACAAGTATATGAGCAATGGACTCAAGGATATGTTTCTATTGGGAGAGTTCCATTTCACGTTTAAGAAGGATAAAAGTCTCAAAGACAAATCCTTGATTATTTCAAATTTTTTTTCAGGGACTAGCCCTGCACACCACCCCTCAAAAAAAGAGACTTCTGTTACTTTTTTCCCCACTTTTTACTCTTCATGTGGCTGTGCCTCAAGCATCCATACACTGGACTAACAATTTAACTAAAATACAAGTCTATATGACATATGTGATAAATGGAAACTCTAACCACTATTTAAAACATTGCTTGAGTGATAAAAATCAGTTCTAAACATTAACCAATCAACTCACCACAAACTTAAAATATAATCCACAATTCCTAATTCACAAATGTCATTTTTCAAAATATTTCATTCAATAAATATTCACTAATCAACAGTAATACAAAAACAAAAAACCTTGGACAGTATTCCTGATTCTACCCCACTTATTACTCATGTGACATTAAGAAAACCATGCATTCATGAGACAGCGATTTGTAGAGATACCAAACATTATATATAATGAAACATATATATACTCTTCTTGCAAACAGGCTGAATACCAAACACCATTTTTAACAAAGTGACACTATTCACTTGCACGGATAAAGTTAAATTTTACAAGAGAATTGCAGATGCTGATGGTATTGGTACAAACTCTTCTTGCTTCTTTTCAACTCCGAGAAAGACTGAGAGAGAGAGAGAGAGAGATTTGTATTTCAGCTTTCTTCTCATCCAAAAAAAGGATTTATAAGAAGATGCCGCTCTAAACAAAGCAAACACACTGAAGAACAAAAAAACAATGGCCAAGGCTAAAATAACAGAACACTACCACTGTACCAGCTAGGGATCTTGACTATAAGCAACAGATACATTCTGGTTAATCTAAGTCAAAAAGGAATTTATTGGCTGGGTACTGGGCAGCAAAAAAAAACTGAGACACGGTAGGAGAACCAGGCTTGGACAGGAACCAAGGAAGGCAAATCACAAAGCCCTGCCTCCACAGCCTAGAATGAAGCCTGGAACGTACGCTATTGCATCGAGAGTCCCAGACCAGGAAGCAGTGCCTCATCGGCAGCTCTTAGATCTCACGCCGGTGATCTCTCTAAGCACCGAGGTGCAGCTCTCAAGCTGTAGAAGGACCTCACGCCTGCCTTTAGGCTTTGTTAGTTAAGAGGGTTAGGGGCAGCCTCCCATCTAAACTAGAAGTGGGGTTAGGTAAGGCTCTATGCAGCTGAAACCATACATGTCCTCTACTAAGATCAAGTTTTGATAGTGGACAGACCTAAAGTGCCTTTATTTTGACTCAATATCTTGCTTGTATCTTTACTGTAAAAGTTCACAAGTTGAAAGTTCCTAAAAATTAGTTCAAATCTCTTTGGCACTGTTTATTGAATTTGCTTGTTACAATTTCTAATCTTTTCCAAGGCATAAAAATTTACTCTTTCTAAAGTGGTTCTATCAACCAATACTAGACTGAGTAACTTAGATGGGGTCTAGCAAGTTTCTTAATACACTATAAGTATTGCCTCTTGCTTTATATTCTATCCGTCTGCTAATTTGGTTTCTTGCTTGCCTTTTTTGCTGCAGCTGTGCACCGGGTTAACTGTTTCAATGGTTTTCCTACAATAACCCACAAATTTTTTCCTGATCAGTGTGCTGTATGATTGGTTCTTTGTTCCTAAGATAATTATTTTACATTTGTCTACACTGAACTGCATTTGCCATCTGCTGGCCCAATCACCTAAACAATCCAAATCTTTTTGAATCTGATTGCATTGTTCCTCATTATTTCCTCTAGCTCCAATTTTAGGATCATCTGCAAACTCTGAGATCTTTTCTTTAAAGCTTGGACACATTTTATTTTAATATAGAGGGTTTTTTTTAAGTGACCCTTTAGACACTCCAGCTGAAATGTTCTTCCAACTTGAAAAGTTTCCATAAAGCTTATCCAAGGATACCTTCCAATTATATAGTCAAAGTGCTGCTAGAAACAAAGCTAACTAGAATTCATTCTATTTCATCTTCCCTTACCTTGCCATATTTTAAAAACTATTATATCTTCTAAGTTCTTTTCTTCACAGTGTAAATATTTTTAGGGAATGCAAACATTCCGTTTTCTAATATATACATTCATGGCGATTTTTTTGTGTGTACTACCTTTCCTAGAGTACACATGGCAAAGTTTTCAACAATTGTTATCTTTTCAACAATTTCCTACAATAAACAATAAAGCATTTAACTACTCAGTTTCCTACTGACAAGAAGGTAACTTCTAAAGGCCTAATCACCTCCAGCATTATGAATTATCTTTCATCTAAAGAAACCATACGAGATCCACCATATCTAAAATTTTTCTACTTCAAATTTCCCATGCTCCATTTAATTATAAACCTTCCAACAAGTCAATATTTCTTTTGCGGTTTTTTAATACTGTAATATTATATACAGATAACTTATTTAGCAAAATTTACCCTTCAGATTAGATTTACTGGACAAATCTGAACACAGTAAGTCTTTGTTAATTAAGATGAAGGGGACCAGGTACACCTTTAGATCTAGGAAGAATTATTAGTTCCATAAACTTCAGTGATTTCTCAGTATAATCACATTTCCACCAAAGCCCTACCTATAACCCATTAAAATGATAAAAATTGCATTGATATATTTGCTGCCATTTTGCTATTTCAAGTGGTAGATGCAGGAGACAAACTGAATTTAAAATCTATTTTCATTCATTGATTCAACAGTCAGTGAATGTTATCAGAGTATAAAGATAAAGGTAAGACAGTGCTCGCCCTCAAGAAGTTTGGGGTGAGAGATAAGCAGCTACAAGGTATCATAAGAGAGGTATAGTCACATGGAAGTTAGGAAGAAGGAGAATTTACTTCCAGCTACTGGATGAGAAACTTTGTGAAGGGGATGCACTTGAACTCTATCAAATATGATGTCTTTTAAAAACAAATCTACTAAACTATGAATAATATCACAGAAAAAATAAATATAAAATGCTAAGCAGTCAAAGTGAAAAAGAAAAAAAAAATGACCTCAAAAAAGAAAGGGGTTTGCTGGTGATTTCTGTGTGGTAGGATCATGTGTGTTTATTTTTCAATTTTTCTGTAATGAACATATATTGTTATTATAATAAAAAGAAACAGTAAAATTTTTTCTATTAAATGTTTAAAGCCATACTTTGACCAATAATTGAACAATATTAAATGAAATGCTCTAAGTCAAAAAACTCTAACTTACAACAAAAATTAACTCAGTAACAAGTATTTTATTCATAGGTTAAGCAATACATGAAGGACCTGAAGGACACGCTCACGGATTCATGATTTATTAAGCCCTTGTTTTTGAAAGAACTATTGATTTTGGATGGAATATCTCTCCTTATAAGGTAGGCTTTGAAAATCCATTAAGAAAAATTATTTTGAAATAGTGAATTTGCAACTAACAATTATTAGGTTAGGTCTTTAATCTAGGTTTGTGGAAAAACCATCTAATAACTTATTAGTCTGAATTTTTTTCAAACATGTATGAAATGACAATCAAGTTGTCTCCAGAGATATTTTATTTGCATTTTAAGTAACATAAAAGCATTTAATCATACCATAACAAACCACCACCAACTTCTATTTCAAACAGTTTGGCCATTGGGGTAATACTCCATATAAATAAAGGTCTTTGACTAACTGTGTTAAATTCCATTAAAAATCACAACATTCCAAATATTATTTAATTCTACCGGTAATCTGATAATGGCATTTCAATGAAAAACTACCTGTACCTTAAATCTCCACATGATTCACAGCACAGGAAAAGAAGTGTATAAGAGGAGGGAAAGGAGGGAATAAATGGATATCTTGCCAGAGGCACAACATTAAGAGAAAGAGTTTTAATAAACATTTACATATTTTAACCTGCTTAGATTTTCAAGATTCTACTTTGACTTTTTTATTCTTTGCTTTTATCCTCTATGCTATAGACTGTATTTAAATTAATAACATCCAATGATAATCTGAAATCCAAGCTCAAGTAAAATTCTTCTGAGGTGTATCATGAACTATACAGGATTATTAAAATAATGACTGATTATCCTTCACCCAGTCTGTTAATCTCCCTAAAGGATGAAATTTTTCTGTTACTATCCTATTAAATACTTTCTCACAGACTCTTACTAGTTTTCAATTGGATGAAGTTAGAAGGCAAACCTCCCAGTCAAAACAAATTCTAACAAAGGCAATATGCAAAGGTTACAAACTGGCATTAACAGGCCACATTCACTGGGCAAATTAATTCATCCTGAACAAATTGCCAAGATCTAAAAATTTGGACATTTCACATAAAAATCTAGATTTTTAATTTCTCTCTCAAAAAAAAAAAGAAAAAAAAAACTCCTAGATCTAGCAACTCTGGGCCCACTTCTGCAAAAGCTCTCCAGTTGCCTGGGTTCCCACTAGCCCACTTTCTTCCCCATTTTCTATTGCTTACCAAGCAACAGACTATTGGGATGAGAGTTTGTAAACCCTCAATAGAGCGTAGAAGCAGTCAGATCTTGATTCAAATTCCAAGCTGCTGAACCCAAGACAAGTGGTTTAAGCTCTTTAAGCTTCAATTTCTTCATTATAACAAAGACTAGAATGATTAATTATTCAGGGGTTAAAAGTGAAATAATGTATATAATACCAAATACAAAATTAAATGTTCAATAAACAATAGTTATTATTACACTATTTGGACTGAAATTCTTAAACCTAATTAAGATTTATCATAAACACTTCCTTCCTTCTATAGACTCTAAAGAAAAACATGAAACCACCAAGGCCTTATCACTCCATAAGGGTCCTTTATAAAACAAGCATAAGAACAGTAAACACCTTATAGTGTTGTTGTATTAAAATGAGTTAATACCTGTAAAATGCTTAGAATAGTACACGGCACATAGTAAGCTCTAAAAAAGAATTTGTTATAGCTAATAATAGTTAACTGTTGTTGTTCCCAGAGAGCAGGCACACAGGAGCTTAAGAAATGTTTAAGGGAAGAAATAAGTTCGTGAGTAAAAATGTGACTGAATATTCAATCAATTCAATTCATTCAACAAAACAGTTATCATTTCTTTCTATACAGTCTTAAGCGTCCTCTCAAATAGCCTGTATTTTTATGTCAAAGCTAAAAATCTCAGTGAAAACAAAGTTACTCTGATGTATAAACAAGCTTCATGTTCTGGGCTTGAACATAAATAATTATTAAACACTGACGAAGAGCTGACCATAATTCCAAGCATGAAGCATGCACATTATATGATGCTCATAATTTATTTCTGAAGGAGTTTTACAGTAGCATTTCATGACTGCTAGAACCAGAACAGTCTAGGCTATGCTTTCTCTCAGGTTCTTTTATGCCTCCAAGGTTCGCAGCAGCTGAGTTTAGGACTAGTGCAAAGAGGGACCTCACTACCTTTTAGCACTACTAGTTTCAAAGTTTCAACCATTAAAAACAAAGAATGAAGAAAAAACATCTGGTCGAGCAGCAGGAGTGGTTCTCTATTAAATAGTATAATATCAAAAGGATGATTTGATCTTTAGCATACTAATCATCTCGGTAGAAGTAGTTTTTAATTAGTCTGGGAATAATAAAGAAGCTCAATTCTTCAAGTATTTAATTTAACAAAAGATAAAGACAGTCTCCCCTGGCTAAAGCGGTATGTACATTCCAGATTCCCTGCCATGTCACAGAAATTCTTTCATAGCACTCACAACGAGAAAAAGCAACAAAATTGACTTAAAAAGAGTAATTTCCTTTCCAACCTAAATAAACTTTACACAAACTTGCCTCCAATAATCGACTACACAAGCTGCACCACCAACATCAAGGGAGGCGTGCGGATATCTAGCAGGTGCTGCAGTTTATCACAAAACCGTCTAAAATAATTGAAAGTGACAACCAGCACTACCACAAATGATTTATTAGTCTTTCACTCAGCGTTTCAGCTTCCTCGGGGCCAGAATAAATAATTTACCAACTCTGTATCTTCCAATCATTAATTCCTCCCTATGCATCCAAACTACATTTAACTCTGCTAGGTTCAGTGGAATAAAACACACAATGGCATATTTTTCCAAATATAGAATTATATGACCATATGTAAAGGCAAATTTGTCAGTCAAGATGTACAATTCGGATGTAGAAGAATTTAAGGGCTCAAAGTCAGCACCTGCAGTTGAGTCTGAGGGGATGAAATGAAGTGAAGAGGACGTGAAAGCAGAGCCTAGCAAGGAGCTCGCTCACAGACGAGGAAAGGTCGCGGCGACTGCAGACAGCGAACCCAAGGGGCAAGCTAAGCACACTGTGCGGGAGAAGCTCCAAACCTCAAGTGTCACCAATTCACTGACTGACTGACCATCTCCTCCTCTAAAACTTTCCCCAAGTTACAAAAAGTATACAGTCCTCCCTCAAAAAAAGGCAGAAACTTTAAAACATGAACATACACGAATTTTTTTCATGCAAAATAGACAATACAGGGCAAGATGAGGTATCATCTATAAAAAATTTTAGTAACTATTTTGAATGCGTTTACAAAACAGTTACAGACTCCTGGGAATTCAAAAAAGAAAATACATGTAAAAATCAAAGAAATAAGTACTCTAAAAAATGTGACAATGATGTTAAAAGGTATGTCTATTAATTATGTTCTACGTTTTTTCTAAAAACACAAAGCAAAAAAATCACATCTTAAATCCATTTTTGATGTAAGCTAGTCTTGTCTCATTAAATCAGCATTTATGATTAAAACAGAGATCATTTTTGGTACATAATGTATTGCATTGTTAGAGCAGCATCTGTTTATTACACAGCACAAACATTTTTCAGCTTTCTGAAACTACTGATATGCAAAAAATGATCAAGATCTAGCAATTTATTTAATCTTTTTTCATTTCAAGAAAAAATACTTTCAGTGAAAGGGTTAATACGTTAATATTCTAATATTTGGCATTCTATGAGGCAGCTTCAAGCTGTCGGGCACACAGTCAAAGAATTTCATAAATTGACAGCTTTCTCTTCAATGGTTTGAGAGTGCATCACAATCCAAGTCTTAAGTGTGTAGTGTATGGTTAAGTATAGTTTTAAACATATGACTTCTACCAAATTACAAAATGCATTAAAATAAAATAAGCCTGACTAATGAAAATTATAATAGAAATCTGAACCAAAGAGTGCAATTTAGATTATAAAATTTTCAAATAATCTTTCAAAAATTCCATAATGTTCACAAAGAACAATGTATCATTTTCAATACTCAATATTTCACTGTTATTAACTGAAACAGTTAAATAACTACCTGGACACAAAATCATATTGTTCACATTAAGCAAAACCACATCTTATTCATGCACAGACCCATTGTACCTGTTGCTATGGCAAAATAAACCCCCAGAAAGCATAGGTCCTAGCCTCCCACACGTGAAAATAAATCGAAAATGTAAAAACTGGAAAATATAACAAAAGACATCTTTTTCAAACAAATACAAAAGAAAGATAGAGGTTCTATGTTTTAAACCGGGGGTGGACAGGAGGATGTTTTAAAAAGAGCAGCACGCCAAAGCTGTCTGCAGGCTTCCTCGCGACTGGCTTCCAATGGCAGAGGAACTTCAGCAGGAGACAAAGCAACAGCTCTAGTGGCACCAAACTGCCTGAGGATGCTGCCCAACGCCAGATCCTGCATACAAGGCTGTTAAGAGTTGATGGCAGCTTGTCCCAAGTCCTGAAAACACGGAGCCCTGCAGAGCCACGTGAATATCTGTGGAAGAAGTCTGTGCAAAATATCCTGACCCTTAAATGTCCATCCAAAGAGAAACAGACACACAGATTGTGGTGCTGATGTTTTCCTATCATGGAATATTAGAGAACAGTTAAAATTAATAAACCAGATGTAAAAACAGAAGCAAGGAAAAGCTCAGAAACAATGTTGGGTAAAAAGGATAAAAAAGCAAACTGCATAAAGACTAATAGAATATTTCAGTTAGTAAGAATACCCAATGTTAATGAACACATAAATATACTAATAGTCTAAAAACACAGACAGAAAGGATATAAACCAATTTCAGAATGGTGGTTATCTCTGGGAAAGGCAGGACTTTAAAATGCTTTTTAAAATATATATATATGGTAAATGTTAACATACTAATTCTGCATAGTAAATTTAAGGTTGCCTGTTCTATTTATCCTCTGTATTTTTGTTAATATTTGAAATATTTCCTGAATATCTGAAATATTTCTTAAATATTTTAAATCTAAGGCATGACGTAAATAATTTTCTTCTGAAAAAATTTAAAAGATTTTACAATATCCTTACCTGAAACATGGAGGTCTACCTTCTTAAAAATCATTGGTTTGACTAGTCTCCATTTACTAAAAATTTAAAATTCCAATCTAAGAAACGAAAAATGCTACTCTCTTTTCACAAATGATTTGACTTAGTAACAACTTCAAATCAACTTCTCAAGAGATTCCTTGCTTTTATTCCAAAATTGAACTGAGGGACTCCACCATGTAGGTGTCCTAAATGAAGTTAAAAATATTCTTAGCAGGGGCTTGTAAATAACTGGTTCTATCATTTGTTGTTAAAACAAACAGGCTTGAGAGCCTGACTCCCATTCCTTGGCTCTAACTTCCCAGGGGGAACCTGTCACTTCATTAGTGAATATATTCTTTTTGATTTTCTTTGCTTATGTGAGGTATTAAACTTCTACCTGTTTTAAAAAAAAAAAAAAAAAGGAAAAGAAAATTCCTAGTAAGCCTTTAGACATATCTAATGAAACCTTACTCTAAAGAAATCAGTACCACAATGACAAGCTTTTTATCTTGTATTAAAATTTTCTGCAAATTTCTTTTAAGTTCAGCCCCATTTTTTATAGGTCTTTGGAGATGTGACAGGTCATCTATAGCTAAATAGAAACAAGTTGCCTCCCACTGACATCCACATTTGTACACTAAAACAAAAGTTTACTACACTTTTTGTCACCATGACGAAAATATCAAAAATACTGTTAATTTTCAGACAAACTCATAAATATTCTCTCAAAGTAGCAACCATCTGATTTAAAGAATTACTGGTTTGTTATCTTAAACAAGAAACCATATTCAACTTATATTGATGTTTTCTATCTGAAGCGTGTCATGCATTATAATTTATTTCATAAATCTACTAGAGTGTGATCAAATCCTATCAACTCTGATTGGCATAAATTTAAAACAATGAAGCAATCACATCTGTTAAGCAGTTCTAGCCTGCTAGACAACATTTTAAAGTTTATACAATAACATAATTATATTTTTTCTCCATAAGATCTTTCTGCACTTGATTTGAGCTTTTCATAAAGTTTTCTGTGTGTACTGGGTTCAGTGTAATCTGATACATGAAGTGGGATACAAAATGAAAGATAAGGGAAGGAGATGGAGTGATAAAAACAGTGTAAGTGTGAACTTGGTACTCTCCAGAAAATATTTTAATGAAACTCCAAATGAATTACAAGATCTTAAGACAGGGGAAAATTAGTTAATTTGAATGAAAAAAATATAGTAGATTGAACTTTATCCTGAAACTACAAAACAAATATATCCTGTTTTCTTGGAATTTTTAATTTTATTATTTGGAATTATTGGAATGCTATGCTAACCAAAGAAGACAAGACTGTTTCTCCATCCTTGCCTCTTTTCTATGATTTTTTTGGACTTTCTTTAATATATAAAATATTCACTGGTTATCTGTTTTTTTAATATCTTGTAGTTTAATTGTTAATTAAATGCATTAAGAAAGATTCTCCTTTATACCGAAACTCACATGACTACTTTGTAATTTAGCTTCAATACAAAGACATTTCTTTGATTACCATAGGACAATAACAGTATTAATATTTTACTAAAAGAAGTAAATCTCCATTAGTTTTATTTATCTATCAAACATGAATAGGATTAAAATAAGAATTACAATTCTTCTGACAAAATTGTCCTGTTGCTACCTACTATCTACCTCATTTCTGTATGTTTTTTTCATTTACTTAAGAAATACTATGTTTTGCAAGGAGACATTGGTAAAAATAAGACAGTTCCTGTTTTTATTACAAAGATAAGCAATAATCTAATAATTTAAGAATTACAATGTGGTATAATAAGTGCTCTACAGAGGTCTGTGGAAGGTGAGGTGATATCACTGAGGAATCAGGGAAAGCTTTCAAGAGCTGCATCTTATAGGATGAATTAGCCAGGAAAAGAGGTAAGAAGTGAATGGCACATAAAAACACTGATTCAACAAAGATTAACCACATGGGCTTATTTCCTCTCCCTCCCAAAACCACAAAGAGATCTCAAATTTTTGAAAAATGGAGAAATAACGTATCCAAGGAAGTAACTCATGTGAGAACTTACAATAAACGACGCTAAGGAGAAGCACACCATTTTGCCTACACTCCAGCAACATTCAACCTCACACATCCCACCTCTACTACCCTGGTGGCAAATCTACAACTAAGGGAACTGAAAAAACAAACAACTAACCAATAGTCAAGGAGAAGAAAATAATTCAAGATAACTTCCCTAAACTGAAAGACACTTACTTCCAGAACGAAAGGGTCCTTTAAGATCCAGTATAAATAATGAGTAAAATCCATTCCAAGACACATCATCATAAAAATTCAGAGAGAAAGGTTTTAAAAGCTTTCAGAATGATAAAAACAGGTCATGCACAGAAGAAAACAAGGTAGAGGGGGAAAAAAAGGGCAATGGACTTCTTGATAGCAACACTGAATGCTGTGAAACAAAGCCTTCAAAATTCTAAAAAAAAATTATCTTCAATCTAGAATTCTATACCCAAACAAACTATTACGCAAGTCTGAAAGTAAAATAAAGACATCTCAACCTTTCCTAAGATCTATTTACACTTAATGAAGAAGTTAAGCCAGAAAAAAGATGATGAGTTGGAATTCATAGATAAGGAACAGAGTAAAGCTATCCAACCTCCGAGGATATCAAAGCTTTGGCCTTCTTCTAGATCACGTTAACACATCACAGCATAACTCTGAATGAAAACGGCAGTAGCAGCTAGAGAAACAGTAACCATAGTAAATAATACCAGAGGAAGCACTTAGAAGCAAGTATTCTTTGTGTGAAGATGCCTGTGAGATTGGAGGGTAACCCCATGACAACAGTTGTTAGTCTTCAGATGACAGTCTCTACATTAAATCAATGTTATGACTGACAAACTGTTACATATTCATTCCTAAAGTTATGCTCACATGCATTATAAACAGTGTCAATTTGACGATAAACAAAACCATGTATCTGTACAAAAACAGGGGTGCGTGAACACACACTTTCAGTCACGGTGTGGTTTAATTGGATTATTTTAGAATTGGGTTTCATTTAAGAAGCCAGTAACAAAATGTAACATTTAAGAAACCAACAAAATGTAACAAAAACAGCAACAGCTTCCTAGTTTCTGTGAAGCAAGAGAATGATTTAGAGATATGGGCAACAGTTCAAAATGGCTGTCAATGATTACATCAGTTATCAATTTCAGGGTCCCCCCAAACACTGATTGGTTAGCATTAGTTACTTTTTTTTTTTATTTTTTATTTATTGCAGTAACATTGGTTTATAACATAGTATAAATTTCAGGTGTACATCATTATACTTCTATTTCTGCATAGATTACATCATGTTCACCACCAAAATACTAATTACAACCCATCACCACACACATGTGCCGAATTATCCCTTTCGCCCTCCCCCCTCCCCTCTTCCCCTATGATAACCACCAATCAAATCTCTGTCTCTACATGTTTGTTTATTGTTGTTATTATCTACTAGTTAACGAAGGAAATCAAACGGTATTTGACCTTCTCCCTCTGACTCATTTCACTTTGCATAATACCCTCAATGTCCATCCATGTTGTCACAAATGCCTGGATTTCATCGTTTCTTATGGCTGAATAGTATTCCATTGTGTATATATACCACAGCTTCTTTATCCATTCGTCCCTTGATGGGCACTTAGGTTGCTTCCAAGTCTTGGCTATTATGAATAACGCTTCAATGAACACAGGGGTGCGGGTATCTTTACGCATTGGTGTTTTCAAGTTCTTTGGATAAATACCTAGCAGTGGAATAGCTGGATCATATGGTAGTTCTATCCTTGATTTTCTGAGGAATCTCCATACTGTTTTCCATAATGGCTGCACCAGTTAATGGTTAGTTAACTGGCTGATAGTTAATGATTTTGAACATCTTTTCATGTGTCTGTTGGCCATCTGTATATCTTTGGAGAAATGTCTGTTCAGGTCTTTTGCTCATTTTATAATTGGGTTGGTAGTTTTTTTGTTGTTGAGATGCATGAGTTCTTTATATATTTTGGAGATTAAGCCCTTATCAGATGTATGGTTTGCTAATATCTTCTCCCAATTGTTAGGTTGTCTTTTCGTTTTGTTGATGGTTTCCTTTGCTGTGCAGAAGCTTTATAGTTTGATGTAGTCCCATTTGTTTATTTTTTCTATTGTTTCTCCTGCCCGGTCAGACATGGTGCTTGAAAATATGTTGCTAAGACCGATGTCGAAGAGCGTACTGCCTACGTTTTCTTCTAGAAGTTTCATATTTTCAGGTCTTACATTCAAGTCTTTAATCCATTTTGAATTAATTTTTGTGTATGGTGTAAGGTAAGGGTCTACTTTCATTTTTTTGCATGTGGCTATCCAGTTTTCCCAAAACCATTTGTTGAAGAGACTTTCTTTTCTCCATTGTATGTTCTTGGGCCCTTGTCAAAGATTAGCTGTCCATAGATGTGTGGGTTTATTTCTGGGCTTTCGATTCTATTCCATTGATCTGTGTGTCTGTTTTTGTGCCAGTACCATGCTGTTTTGGTGACTATAGCTTTGCAGTATATTTTGAAAACAGGGAGTGTGTTACCTCCAGCTTTCTTCTTTTTTCTCAGGATTCCTTTAGCTATTTGGGGTCTTTTGTTGTTCCATATAAATTTTAGGATTCTTTGTTCTATTTCTGTGAAAAATGTTGTTGGAACTTTGATAGGCATTGCATTGAATCTATAGATAGCTTTAGGAAGTATGGATATCTTAACTATGTTAATTCTTCCAGTCCAAGAGCACGGAATATCTTTCCATTTCTTTGTGTCTTCTTCAATTTCTTTCAGCAATGTTTTATAGTTTTCCGTGTACAGCTCTTTCACCTCTTGGGTTAAGTTTATTCCTAGGTATTTTATTCTTTTTATTGCAATTGTAAATGGGATGTTATTCTTAATTTCTCTTTCTGCTACTTCACTGCTAGTGTATAGAAATGCAACTGATTTTTGTATGCTGATTTTGTATCCTGCAACTTTACCATATTCGTTTATTACTTCTAAAAGTTTTCTGGTGGATTCTTTAGGGTTTTCTATATACAAAATCATGTCATCTGCAAATAGTGACAGTTTCACTTCTTCCTTTCCAATTTGGATCCCTTTTATTTCTTTCTCTTGCCTGATTGCTCTGGCTAGGACTTCCAGTACTATGTTAAATAGGAGTGGTGACAGTGGGCATCCTTGTCTGGTTCCTGTTCTTAGAGGGATAGCTTTCAGTTTTTCACCATTGAGGATGATATTAGCTGTGGGTTTCTCATATATGGTCTTTATTATGTTGAGGTACTTTCCTTCTATACCCATTTTATTCAGAGTTTTTATCATAAATGGATGCTGTATCTTGTCAAATGCTTTCTCTGCATCTATTGAGATGATCATGTGATTTTTATTCTTCATTTTATTAATGTGGTGTACTACGTTGATTGATTTGCGAATGTTGAACCATTCCTGCATACCTGGAATAAATTCCACTTGATCATGGTGTATAATCTTTTTTAACGTATTGTTGTATGCAATTTGCTAGTATTTTGTTGGGGATTTTTGCATCAATGTTCATCAGTGTTATTGGCCTGTAATTTTCTTTTTTTGTGTTGTCCTTGTCTGGTTTTGGTATCAGGGTAATGTCGGCTTCGTAGAATGAGTTAGGGAGCTTCCTCCCCTCCTCAATTTTTTGGAAGAGTTTGAGAAGGAAAGGTATTAAGTCTTCTTTCAATGTTTGGTAGAATTCACCAGGGAAGCCGTCTGGTCCTGGACTTTTATTTTTGGGGAGGTTTTTGATGACTGTTTCGATCTCCTTACTGGTGATTGGTCTATTCAAATTCTCTACTTTTTCTTGATCCAGTTTTGGAAGGTTGTATGATTCTAAGAATTTATCCATTTCTTCCAGATTGTTGAATTGGTTGGCATATAGCTTTTCATAGTATTCTCTTATAATCTTTTGTATTTCTGAGGTGTCTGTTGTAATTTCTCCTCTTTCATTTCTGATTTTACTTATCTGTGCCTTCTCTCTTTTTTTCTTGGTGAGTCTAGATAAAGGTTTGTCAATTTTGTTTATCTTTTCAAAGAACCAGCACTTTGTTTTATTAATTTTTTCTATTGTTTTTTTGGTCTCTATTTCATTTATTTCTGCTCTGATTTTTATTATTTCCCTTCTTCTACTGATTTTGGGTTTTGTTTGTTCTTCTTTTTCCAGTTCCTTTAGGTGCACTGTTAGATTGTTTATTTGAGATTTTTCTTGTTTGTTGAGATACGCCTGTATTGCTATAAACTTCCCTCTTAGAACCGCTTTTGCTGTATCCCATAAATTCTGGCATGTTGTATTTTCATTTTCATTTGTCTCCAGGTATTTTTTGATTTCTTCTTTGATTTCTTCATTGACCCAGTCGTTCTTCAGTAGCATTTTGTTTAATCTCCACATATTTGTAGCTTTTCTGATTTTCTTCCTATAGTTGATTTCTAGTTTCATATCGCTGTGGTCAGAAAAGATGCTTAGTATTATTTCAATCTTCTTAAATTTATGGAGACTTGTTTTCTGGTCTAATATGTGATCAATCCTGGAGAATGTTCCATGTGCATTTGAAAAGAACGTGTATTCTTCGGTTTTTGGATGGAATGCTCTGTATATATCTACTAGGTCCATCTGTTCTAGTGTGTCATTTAAGGCCAATGTTTCCTTATTGATCTTCTGTTTGGATGATCTATCCGTTGGTGTAAGTGGAGTGTTAAAGTCCCCTACTATTACTGTGTTACTGTCTATTTCTCTTTTTATGTCTGTTAATAACTGCTTTATATATTTAGGTGCACCTTCATTGGGTGCATAGATATTTACAAGTGTTATATCCTCTTGTTGGATTGTTCCCTTGATCATTATGTAACGCCCTTTTTTGTCTCTTTTTACAGTTTTTGTTTTAAAGTCTATTTTGTCTGATATGAGTACTGCTACCCCAGCTTTCTTTTCATTGCCATTTGCGTGGAGTATCTTTTTCGATCCCTTCACTTTGAGTTTGTGGGTGTCTTTAGGTCTGAAGTGTGTCTCTTGTATGCAGCATATATATGGGTCTTGTTTTTTTATCCAATCAGCCACCCTATGCCTTTTAATTGGAGCATTTAGTCCATTGACGTTTAAAGTAGCTATTGATAAGTATGTACTTACTGCCATTTTTTAACTTTTTTTTCTCAGTGTTTTAGTAGTCCTTCTCTGTTCCTTTCTTCTTCTATACAGAATTGATGGTCTCTTTAGTTTGACCTCTGTCTGAAAGCTCTACTCTTTAACTCCCCTCCTCCCTCCTTTTATGTTTTTGATATCATATCTAACCTCTTTTTTGTGCATTTGTATCCATTACCCTCCTATCATGGAAACAGATAATATTTCCTATTTGTGGTCTTCTCTTTCCCCTTAAATCAGTCCCTTTAACATTTCTTGTAGCACTGGTTTCTTGGTGGCAAACTCCTTTAATTTTTGCTTGTCTGGAAAATTTTTGATCTCTCCCTCCATTTTGAATGATAACCTTGCTGGGTAGAGTATTCTTGGCTGTTAAGTTTTTTCCTTTCAGCACTTTAAATATATCGTCCCACTCTCTTTTAGCCTGTAAGGTTTCTGCTGAGAAGTCAGCTGATAGCCTAATGGGGTTTCCTTTGCATGTAACTTGACTTTCTCTTGCGGCTTTTAGGATTCTCTCTTTATCTTTAATTCTGGACATTTTGATTATGATGTGTCTTGGTGTGGGCCTCTTTGGGTTTATCTTGTTTGGGGCTCTCTGTGCTTCCTGTACCTGGATGCCTGTTTCCTTCCTTAGCTTAGGGAAGTTTTCATCTATTATTTCTTGAAATAGATTCTCTGCCCCTTTGTCTCACTCTTCTCCTTCCGGGACACCTATAACACGGATGTTAGTGCGCTTGATGTCGTCCCAGATGTCCCTTAGACCGACCTCACTCTTTTTAATTCTTTTCTCTTTTACCTGTTCACCTTGGGTAATTTCTTCTAGTCTTTTGTCCAGCTCGCAGATCCGTTCTTCTGTATCCTCTACTCTGCTTTTGAGTCCCTCTAGTGAATTTTTCATTTCCAGTATTGTATTCATTTCTGATTGGTTCTTTATTATATCTTCCATTTCTTTGTTGACATTCTCACTGAATTCATCTATTCTTCTCCCCAGATCAGTGAGCATCCTTAACACTCTTTGTTTGAACTCTGTCCGGCAGGTCGCTCATTTCTGTTTCACTTAGTTTCTTTTCTGGGGTTTTGTCCTGTTCCCTTACTTGGAATGTATTCCTTTGCCTCCTCATTTTGCCTCTTTCCCTGTGCTTGTGTCTACATATTAGGTAGGTCAGCTACGTCTCCTGCTCATGGATAGGTGACCTTATGTAAGCAATACCTTAGGAGGCCTGCAGTGTGCTTCCCTCAGTTCTCAATGTTCCAGCCGTGACCCCTATGTGGGCTACGTGTGTCCTTCTGTTGTGGCCTGTTTGCTCTCCCTGTAGGCACCCAGGGAGGCCGAGTTATGCTCCTGGCCAGCTGTTGTAATGCTCAGCTGCTTGTAGTTGTTGTGGGCCCTTCAGTCTCTTTATCAGGTGTGGGGAGCCCCAGCACAGTTGGCTGCAAGTTCTAATACCACATTTGTGTTGCAGTATTTCTTTTAAGTGAGTAGGGCCCCAGCGTGGCAGGTTGTTAGGCTCAGGGCCTTACAATTGCTATAAGCCTCCAGCCTTTAGGTCTCTTGTCAGCTCTCTGAGGATTTCAGCTGTGTGGGGCTGGCCTCAGGCATGGGAGCACCCAATTGTTTCAGGCTTTGGAAGGTGGGGCAAACCCCCTACGTGGGTCTTTGAGAAGCACAAGTCTTCTGCAGCTGACAAGCCCTGCCGCCCACAGGTCCACACAAACAGTCAACACAGTCCTGGCCCTTGTGCGCACCCCGACCTCCCGAAGCCGACCCAGTCTCTCCACAGCGGGAGCCCCACACACTTCCACCACTGCCCCACACTCTCCACCTGCTCCTTGTGCACGCTCTGCCCCACTTAAGTCGGCTCAGTTGCCAGGCTGCAGAGAATCCAGTCACCAATCTATGCAGGCCCACAAGTTGCCCGAGGGCTTGTTGTTGGGTGGGGCCAATCTCTAGGGTGGGCTGCCTGCTCTGGATGAGCTGAATTAAATCGGTGTTCTAGCAGGTGTGGCAGACCCTGGGCTAGCAGGCCTCAGGGAGAACTCCAATTGCGTCTGTGTCAGCACGCCCACACCAGGCCACAACAATGGCCACCACCAATGTCCCAGTCCCTGGAGAGGTCTCACCTCTCACCGAGATGCACTCAGGGCCTATTAGGTGACTCTCTTTTCACCAAAGCACTGTGCACCTTTCTTTCTGATTTTAGGTTGCTTTCTGAAACGGGTGAGTTTGCACGTGGGCCCTTTAAGAGCCAGTTTTAATTTCTTTGTGAACCAGCTTTTCTGGGGGTACTCTCCAATGTTTTAGTAGCAGGCAAAGTCAGATATCATGGCACTCGTCTCAATAGTGCTGGGTCCACAAAATGCCCACAGTTGGGGCGCTCCCCGGCTCGGGGCACCGCTCCTCCAGGGAGGGCTGCGTACCTTTGGGCTGCTCCCGGGTGGCCCTGAAGCTGGTGGCTTGTGAAGGCGGCATTTTTTTCTCTCCAGAAGGGTGTTTCTGCCTCTTCCACCTCAATTAGGATTGTCCATTGTTGCAGGAGTTCCTCTTAGCCAGTTTTCACTTCTGTCTCAGGGGTAATGTTTTCCACGAGTAGTTGTAAATTGGCTGTGTCCGCGGGAGGAGGTGAGTTCAGAGTCTGCCTACACCGCCATCTTGACTTCCTCTTTTCAAATTTTAAGTGAAAAACTGTGCCCACTCTATTTGGGCACCTTATGGACCAAAAAAATAACTCATCTTTCAACCCTATTATTATGCATACTTCATATGCAGTTAATTTTCATTTATAAAATATCAAAGAAATCAGAGTAAGCCCCTAACTAGAAGAGTGTTTATGCTGAAATATTTAATTCTACATGAATTGTTGCCTTCTACATTTTTTTCATGTATATAAGTAGCTCCAATCTAATCTGGAATTATCCTTTAAGCATAAGAGTTGGAAGAGCTATGAGAAATAAGTGCACATTTCTACAACAATGGTTCTCAATCCCACCAGATCCAATGCCCCTTTCACTTCCTGTACTATTCTGAAATTAAATTCAAAGAAAATAAAATCTTAATTACACACAGAATGTTTTTCTAAATAATCAATATTAATTCCCTAACCATAATATTAACGAAAAATAAAAGTAATTTATAATGAAATATTTATTTCATTATATAATTACTTAGGCATAGCTACTTAAGAAGAGAGAACAGGACAGTCATATATTTGCATCTATATATAATAAATAAACTTGGATCTAAGAGAAAAAAAGATCACAAGTCATTCTCTATAAATACGAGAGAATTAAAGAGGAGAAGTATATGAGAAATCCAGAATAAAAATTAGTGTTGTGATTACAGACAAAAATTAAATTGAATGTTAAGAGAAAGGCAGAAAATAAAGATTAAAATATCAAGACAAATTACATATTGTTGAAATGGATAAAATTATAAAATGTGGTATCAGTGCAACTGACTC
This sequence comes from Diceros bicornis minor, assembly GCF_020826845.1. NCBI lineage: Eukaryota > Metazoa > Chordata > Mammalia > Perissodactyla > Rhinocerotidae > Diceros > Diceros bicornis. Next base: position 23,806,828 of record NC_080741.1, read on the forward strand.
GTGTTTTATATCTAAGTGTAGTATCAAAATAATTACCTATGCTAAGACATGGTACAGTGTGGTTAGAAATTATCCCAGAAATCCTACCACATTGTTAAGGTATATATACATTAAGTCTCTACAACTAATTTAAAATAAAATTTTAACAATGTATTTATTATCATTATCCTAAAAAGTAAAATTTTAATATTTAGGATGGCAATCATGAAATAGGCTTTAAGCAATCCTTATTAACTAATAAAATTCAATGAGATCCATTAATTTTACAATTTAGTTTGCTGTTAAAAGAGTCGAACATCCTTTGTTGCATACTTGCAATCAGTGTTATTGAGCTTTCAGTAAACTGCATTACTGAACTGAAAACTTTTCAACTAAATATATAGTTAGAAACATTATAAATCTGGAAGTGGAAAGAATGTGTGAAGTAAATTTCAAAAAATTTTGAAAATTTCTTTATTCTACTAAAAACTTTCTACTTAAGAATGTCTTTATTCTACTTAAGCTTCCCCTCCACACAAACTTCCCCTAAAATATCAGATTTTTCATGTAACATTTTATAAAAATTTGTCAGTATTATTCTACACTGAAGTATTATGCTCTATCTTTGACGAGAGTTTAAGCAGGCAGACATTCAAAAGACATGTGGTACTCAGGACAATTTTTTGTAGTCTGAGACCGTCCCATGCATTGCAGGACACCTAGCATTCCTGACTCCCATCCATTAATGCCAGACACACTCCCATAATCATTGTGACAAGTGAAAACACTTCTAATAGTTTCCAAAATTCCCCTTACAGGGCAGCACCAGCCTTGTTTGAAATTATTACTCTCGAAGTCTTACAGCAAGAAGCACACTGTGGTGGAGAACACAGAAAAAAAGTGTTTCCAAAACAGAAAGAAACATTTTTATCAATTATACTAAAAATTAGACCTTGCCAGTTTTATCATCCTCCAAACATCCTTTCTTTGGCCTAAATTTTTTGGTATGGTGTACTGAGGATAACTTAAAGAGAGTTGGTAACCACTGTAGAACATATGTATATTCTCTCTATATAAGTTTTTTAATAGAAAGCTTTCCTATACATGACCTTTTTAATATTCCAACTTTTACTTAGCCAAATTAAAGTCAAAAATAGGATCCAATAAATAGATCAACAATGGCATATGTATAGGCATGCCATGCTTATATAATTTCATTTGTGTAATTTTATTTTCTGTATTTGCTGTTGTTGCTATGTTGTTGGTGTTTACTGTTTCACTGAGCAACATCAATACTAAGGTGGTCAACACTAAGACACTACATTTAATCAGTATAGTATTCAGTATTATTAAAGACTCTTACATGTCAGTATTATTTAATGCCCTACAAAATCCCTGCAGTATAAGAGTCTGCTTTTTTATTTTGCAAACTCTAAATTTAATAAGCTTCTATTTAATTAGTCCAGAATTCAAGTACACTTTCATGCCAAACTCTGCAACCGCACAGAGATAGAGGGAAAGATATTTGAAACACTTCCATGGGAACAACCTTGGGTTGCTCTCTTAAAATACCAGTGCAGGTACCCAAACTACTTCACATGCAATCCACAAAACGGATGAGGTGTGAAAGAAATTTTGTGTTTAAACTCGACCTTTGGCTGTACTTTTACTTGTCATAATTATAAAGGAGCTACTCTCAGAGCCAACACATAAGCTATGTTATTACTCTTACAACTACAGCAGTATTTCATAAAGTGCTTCATACTGTGACAAACTCCAGGCGGAATATATGGACGCTCTTACCTTTGTTACCAGGCATGATAGGTCTTTCTGAACAAAAAGAGTTCTGATAGTATACAGATGAATGAATGAGAATTATTGCATAAGAATTTTTCTTTTTAATGTACATTCAAACACAAATATGCCAGTGTGGTCACCTAGTTCAACTTAACAAATCATCTATACTCCAAATGCAAATAAACTAGAAATCTAAATTTAATAATCTAATTGTGATTTCAATAATGTAATATGCCATGTTAGACAAATACATGTCAAGAGGGAATTAAAAAAATAATGATAGAAAAAACAAAAAAGTTTAAGCAACTCTCTTCTAGAGATTCCTGTTTTCCCAGATTTTCACCAAGGGAAAACAGCTGTTTTCAAAAATGTTTTGGCAAAACTGCCAACCTATCAATATATATGACATGTAATATGGTTTTTTTAAGAAAAATAAAAAGACCACTAGACCATCCAACATAAAATTATAAATTCTGAAGGCATAACAAATAGAATTAGTTTTCAGTACAATGTCAAACATGCCATCAATTAGAAGACTTACAAAGCAAAACAAGCACAAAAATCCTGTAATGTATGATACGAAGAAAAATTTTAGAACTATCTACTATACTATGATCAACTTTGCCATACTTATCTTTCTATTCCCAATAGTAATCTCTCTTTACTTTCACCTTGAAAATAGGTTCCAAAAGGTGTAAAACATCAGAAGTCACACTTTATAAAAGTCATAGCCACAAACTGCCTTGGTCAGCTAACAAAACCACATAAATACCGGCCATAAGAAAAGTTAATCATAAAATAAAACATTTTTAAAGATATTGCATGTAAATTAACATTCTTCTTAAATATTCATTATATAAGACTATTAAGAATTGCTCAATAGGAATTTGAGATATTACTAGGGTGACCATAGGTCCCAATTTGCCCAGGAAGGTCCCAGTTTACACCTACTGTCCTGGCATATTACAGTACACCCTTTCACTCTCAAAACTATTCTGAACTGGAAGATAAATTATATGGTCATCCTAGCTATTACAGTACTTTATATTACCTAAATCATGGGTTTTGAAGATTTTATGATGTAACAGTAATTATTTACTTGAAAAATCTAGCTTAAAACTTTGAGTGATTCACATAGTACCCTGCCATTCAGACAGATGCAGTTACTGAAAGCACTCATACAACATCACCCAAACTCTGTTGATATCTAACTCTCACTCATCCATCTTCTGATGTCCTTGTGTTTCAGACCCAGGATGGAGGCTTCCCTTTGTCTTCACGTAGCAAACCGGGTTGGAAAAGATCCTTTTCTCCTAGCCTCACACCAAATTCATGTTTTTCCTTACTCTCTGAGGCTCTCCAGAATTTTTTTTTTTTTTTTGGTGAGGAAGATTAGCCCTGAGCTAACATCTGTTGCCAATCCTCCTCTTTTTGCTGAGGAAGATTGGCCCTGGGCTAACATTCATGCCCATCTTCCTCTACTTTATATGTGGGACGCCTGCCACAGCATAGCTTGATAAGTCATGCATAGGTCTGCGCCCAGGATCTGAACCTGCAAACCCCGGGCCACCGAAGCGGAGTGCATGAACTTAACCACTACGCCACCAGGCCGGCCCCCTAGAATCTTTTAAATAATTACATTTAAGTGTCTAAAATTACAATTGGTTACTTTCTTCTCCTTTTTATGAACATGTTAAAATGCTTAACTGTGTATTAAACACTATATTTAGAGTTAATTTAATAGTATGCTTGTGGACATTTCCATAAAAGCTTAGGCACCAGACACTTAATCATTCTTTTAACAATATGTATTTATCTAACCCTGAAAATACCATTATTTTTATAAAGAAATCAGATTTGACCTAACAGAGCCCTGGAAATGGGCTGAAGAGTCAAAGGATCTGATGTGAGCGTTGAACATCCACCAAGCAAACCCACAATCTCCCTGAGGCACAAATTCTTCTTTTGTATATAATTCTGATCCACTATACTGGATTACAAGAAGAACCTAATCAGAAAACTCAAGAAGCTCTAATACTGCCTATTGTTTAAAAAAGATGACCAAGTGAAACGCAAAGTGAATATACTTAGCAAGTTAAATCTATATAAATAACTACATTCTCTAAAATAACAAAAAATAACTCTCGTTAAAAACTACATTATACCAACTGTAATGAGCTAAGAAAAGACCTTAGAGAGTCAGAGTAAATAAATCCTAATTCCAGCGCCATCATTTACTGTCAGCTGTGTGGCAATGAGCAAGTTACTTAACATCTGTAAGTCTCTGTTTCCTCATTCATAAAACGAAAATAATAACCGTACTTACCTCACTGCAATGAGTAACAAATAATCCATGTAAAAGATATGAGCACTATGCCTGCCCATAATAAGTGCTCAACAAATGCTAGCTATTATTACGATAATCTCCATTAATGTCTCTTTTAAAAAACAAGTCCTAAAAAATTATTTTGATGTCAGGAGAAAATTTCACACATGTGCATGTGTGTGTGCACACATATGCGTATCTTCCAAGGAAAGGTCACTTGGATGACATAGCTGGTACTTCACAAACACATGTTAATAGTGTGGGCTGGGTATATTATCATGACAACTAATACAGTAGAATGTTGAAGGCAGCTTTTTCCTTCGAAAGAAGTCCACACTGGCACACTGAAGCACATTTTAAAATAAAATTCTCTATCTACCAGTATCTGTGGTTGTTCATCTCCAGAAAAGAAAAGTCACAGATATGTACAATACACACATTTTTTAATCCACGTATATAAATCAAATGAAACCACTTCCTTTAAGGCAAGCATATGGAGATACTAAAGCAATATTCCAATTAAACATTCATATATTCAATATTTCAAAATAAGAAATTTGGGTATACATATGCATAATTTACAATTCTATAGTGAAACCTGTCTAACAGAGGTCATTTTCACCATATTTCAACAGTATCCTAACTTGAAATATACAATGCTACTTCTCTCTGAAACATTAAAACTGTGAGGTACACAGTAATTCACACTCAGAATAGAGACCATGTTATGCACATGACACTCTTTTACCCAAACAACTACTTTAACCTATTCATAAAACCCATTCAACAAGAGAATCCTAATAACTGCACTACTTTATGAAACAGTCAGAAGAAAGAAGAAATACCATATTTGGTTAAAAATGGAAACTTTACATAAGAGAATTATTAGCTAAAGTCAGAGAAACTATAGCTTGCATTTATAAAGACCCACGTCCATTTTAGTTCATTAAAATAAAGTAGTATAAACCTTTCCGTAAGAGATATGATATGAAATAAATATGTCACTATGACTGATATAAAAATCTATATAAACAGCATGCTGTTTTCCAAATATACATATAATGGAAATTTTAAAAAAACAAAAGCTACATTAGTCAAATTTATATCTCAGGGATCCAAATCTAAGTTGGACTTCATTTCTCTGAACTTTCCTAAAAATATTCCAGTAGTGAAATAGATTTGCCAATAAAATAAAATAACTAAGACCATTACTTATTCTAAAGCAAGTAAGAAATACAGACCTGTCCTTTAGAGATACAAAGGATAATGTGGACTGAGGTTTACATGTTCAACCTCAGTTTACAGACTATAGGCCATATTATTAATTTGTAAGTGACCCTACAATGAGTATGCACACAACACACAAACATTCTATCACCAGTAACCCTAAACAGGTAAATTTAGAGCTAAATAAAGCATACTGAAATTTTACCTCTACCATAAATTACTTGGAAAAAAAAAATCCATGAGCAATGCAATGAATATACTTTTGCCTTAGAGCTAATACTTTAATTTTAAAGAACCACAAAGAAAAAATCAAAACTAGTCAGTAACAATGCAGCGTCTAAAAGCAATAAACTCAAAATTAAGTTATAAATAATTTAAAGCATGTCATGAAGATGTATTAATAATTCATCAGATAAATAATTTACTAAATAATCAAATAAATAAATAATGAAATACATAAATAAATCAGCAAATAAATAATTCTGCAAAATAACCTAAACAATAAGTCACCCAAACAAATCACAAACCTACAAAACTACAATGATTTTCTGGAATCTGATAGTTTTAAATAAGCAAATGTACACAAACTAGATCAATCTTTGTTAGAATTAGAAATATTTTTCAATGCTATTGGTAAAATCCTCATCTCAATACATAAGAACACATTTTCCGTTTTTAAAAGACTGCGTAGGATTAGTTCTTATAAATTATTAACATGATTATAATATATCCTCCTCTATATTTTACATATAATATCTTTGCCTAACATATTTTCCCCTAAACAATGGGATACTTAAAACATTCTTAACTTACACTTCTTTTTCAAAGCAATACTTACAGTATAATAGTACTACAGTTTTTCTGATGATTTTCCTATCTTCACCAAGTCTTTGGAAATTTTCTGCAAGAGTAGAATAAGAATAACCTTAATTATTACAGATGGTATTTCATTCACTATTGAACAATGTTTTGTAATTCTACACAGTAGCAATGGGAAGTGGACATTATTAGTTGTAAACTATGTCAAGTTTTTAGAAGTCTTCAGTGGACTAAGTACAAGTTGACAGAGGCCAGCTTCCTCTATTGGAGCTGACACACAAGCTGTCACAGTTGGCAGGATTTCAGATGTGAAAACAAAAACTTCGAAGGACAAAGTGATTGGCTGACATCTAATGCTATCCTCAATTTGAGAAGCTCAAAGTCCTTGAAAGAACACATGAGATCACTTAACTGTTACAATTTGAATGTAGTGACAATCTAATTAGAGCACCACAAAGAGTCAAAACACAATTGACCTCATAAATCAGTCTTCATTTAACATTTATTTAAAGTTTTCATTCACCCACAGAATAGTATTCTTGAAATCCATCAGTAGTAGATCCCCAACTATGATAGCCTTTCCCACAGAAATAAGAACTTTGCAATGGGTTTTTGACACATTTAAGGGAATAAATGCAACAATACAGCACATTTGAAGAGAAAGAAACTAAAATTAATTTAAGTATTTTCTATAATTTACCTCAATGAATTCTGAAAACAACCTTTCAAGTTAGGTAATATTTTACCTATTTTACAGTCAAGGAAATTGAGACCCAGTAAGACTATGTATACTACCTAGTCCCCAAGTGGCAAGGAAGATTCTAACTTTGTCTACGCAACTTCTATATGAAGGTTCGTTGAGCTATAGACCCCTTAAATTTGAGCCCAACATAAAAATTAAGGCAAATCTCAAAAATATCATAAATTGGTTAGAGCAATGGTTCTCAAACAGGGAAAATTTGCCTCCCAAGGGACATTCGGCAATGTCTGGAGTCATTTTTGGTTGTCACAACTGGGAAGTATCATCAGCATCTAGTAAGTAGAGATCAGGGATGCTGCTAAACAACCTACGACACACAGAATAGCCCCCCACAAAAAGAATTATCTGGCCTAAAATGTGAATAGTGCTGAGGGTGGGAAACCCCGGGTTAGAATAAAATGAGTTATATTAGTGTATGGTTTTCTTATTAAAAAATAATACATATTTGGTTCACGGATGTAAAGTCTTTGTTTATATATGCAGCAGAATATGGATAAAAATGTGTATCCTTGGAGAATGGATATATGGGAACTCTTTGTACTTTCTGCTCAATTTTTCTGTAAACCTAAAACTGTTCAAAAAAAAAGTTTATTATATTTTTAAATGTGTATCCTTCACTTATTTCACTAAAGTTATGAATAATATTCGTAGAATACTAAAAAAAGTCTACTGTTATAAAAAATATTTTTTAAAAATTTCATTTATCAAAATTCTTCCAATAAAGTTAATATGAGAGCATTAAAAGTCACATTTATGAGCTGACCTTGTCCAAGTGACTAGCCAAGATATTTAATAATATTAAAAATTTATAGGGCTTGAAAGGATTATTCTGATACAATATACAACCCTCAATGTTTGTGGTTGCCTTTTTTTTCTTTGCCTAAAAGCTATCAAGCGTTTTCTGAAATAATATATGTGATAATTATTAAAAGCACTCAAGAACAAAATTCAACAATTATCAAAGAGCTCCAGAAATTATTTATCATTTTAAGTGTTTTCCTTTCAATACCAACTAATCTCTCTTCAGTCTGAAAGTAGATTTGGGTTTCAACATGGATCTAGAACCTACCGTGACACAATGCATGTTTCCTTATATTTCACCTATCATATTACTACAGAGAACATTAAACAATGGTACCCTTTATCAGCTAGGATTATGTCATATCCTTCCCAAGCCAAAAAAATTTTTTAAATAATAATAATATAATGACTCAAATGAGACGAAAATAAAAAAGGGAGAAAATTTCTTCCACATAAATGTCCAAAAGTAGACAAAGGCTGATGTGGCAGCTCCAAATATTGAGGACCCAAGTTCCTTCCATCTTTTTGCTCTAGCATATACTGTTTCTATTCAGTCATTTCATACTCCAAGAAGGCTATAGGAATTTCAGCTAAGACATCCACATTGCAGGCAGCAGCAGGAGAAAGGGAAAAAAAGGCCCACCCTGCTCCCTTTTAACTCTCATATTATATTTCAGCTTATAGTATATAAACCATAACTTAGTCCTTTAGCCACACCTAACCACTTGAGAGGACAGGAAATGTAATTTCCAACACTGTAGTGATAATGCTCAGCTATAAAATTAGGATTCCTTTTACTAAAGAAGACAGGTAGAATGAATTTTGCAGGGCAAATTACAAGAGGTAGAATGCAGTGGAGTCAAATGAAAATGGAAGATGTACTTAAAATCTTCAAAGAAAATGGGAGATGTACTCAAAATTTTTCAATGGAGTGGTTCACTGCAAATTATATGTATATGTATATGTATGTACGTGTGTGTATATATATGACAGAAATCCTAAATTTTTTTTTTTGAGGAAGACTGGCCCTGAGCTAACATCTGTTGCCAATCTTCCTCCTTTTTTTCTCCCCAAAGCCCCAGAGGATAGTTGTTTGTCATAGTTGTACATCCTTCTAGCTGCTCTATGTGGGACACTGCCCCAGCACAGGCTTGACGAGCGGTACGTAGGTCTGTGCCCAGGATTCGAACAAACGAACCCCGGGCCACCGAAGCAGAGCGTGCCAACTTAAGCACTGCACCACTGGGCCAGTCTCTGAAATCCTAAATGTTTAATAGGTGAATGGTTAAATAAATTTTGGGATAATCTCAGAATAGAATGCTATGTAGTCACTAAATATCATTTTAAGTATTTCACTGATATGGAGAAATGTTCATAATACGAAATGAAAAAGAACAGACTATAAAACATTTCATATAAAATAACCTCTATTTTATATAAATGTACATACATACAAATACATACATATACACACACAGAGTATATACTTATATATACATAAAGGCACATCATATATCTCTATAGAGAGAGAGAGAGACTGACACCATATCAAAATCAAGAGAATGGAATTAACCCAAATGATAATAGTGGTTTAGGCTTTGGGAACTGTAACTAACTTTCATTTTCCCCATACTTTTCATTACTTTCTAATTTTTCTACACTGAACACAGTATGCTTACGATTATTTTTCATGAAGATTTTGGCCTAGATGAGGAAAAGCACCTTATAAAAGTAGTTAGATTCAAGCTTCAATTTATTTTGTTAGTTGGAACTTCCTGATAACAAAAATAAAAAGTGGGGAGAAATCTGTAATTGAGCTGTATCTTTCCCAATTGGGGCACAACATACATGTTTCTCTTAAATTGATAGTAAGAAGCTAATCTCTCTGTGTCCAACTTGTTTTCAGCTTACTAGCTTTCATATACCATTTTGTCAGCTTTACAAAAGTCACTCCTAACCAGATGCTACATCCATCATTCCTAACAATTTAGCCCGACATACTGATTACTTCGCTCATCTCACTCTGTAGAACTAATCATTCGTACTTCATGCTTCTACAAATCCTTCCACTTTCTATAGGTCTCAGTCTATTTTTTTATTTCTACTCTACTGCACATTTTTCTGGTTACTAACATGATGGATACATCCAACAGAAATTACATCTCTCTTATATCTTGATACTATCTTGCACTGTCTTGAATTTTCCAGAGTTATTACTGGGTATATACACTATTCTTACATGGGTATTAATTCTGTCATCTGCAAGTCTCATAAATACCATTAACAGAGGCTCAAAATTTAGAACACCTCCAAGTTCTCCACATTTTCTAGAGTGATTCAATTTCCTACACCTGCATTACTACCATTTAAAAATGGAAAAATAAGGAAAAAAGCAAGCAACTAATGTATCTAAAACTACTAACAAGTGTATAGGGCTGACCAAAATAGCAAACAAACAAAAAAGTAAAATATATGGTACCCACCATTTAGAACTTGGGAAAATAAGACAGATACACACACACACAGACACACATACACACACGTTAACACAGAGGGTAGGGAGGGAGATGGAGAAAGAAATTCACAACCAAACGTAAAAAGGGGCAAGTGTACAATCCAGACAATATGCACTACAGAAACTCCAGAAGATAAAAGCCACAGGCAGGGATAATCAGAGAAGGCTCTTCAACTGAGACTAATTTCATATAAGGCTAGAATAGTGGTTCTCAACCATGGGGGATTATTGCCCCCCAAAGGATATTTGGCAATGTCTGCAAACACTTTTGGTTGTCATAAATGGGAGGTACTATTCACACCTCGTGGGTAGAGGCCAGGGATGCTGCTAACATTCTAAAATACACAGGATTGTCTCCCACAAAAATGAATTATTCAGCCCAAAATGTCCACAGTGCCAGAAGGAGCAGTTGGAGTCAAAAGAAGAGAGAGCATTTAAACAGGACAGAATGACATGAGTAAAAGAATGGTAGCTACAATACATGATATCTTTAATAAACCATAATATGGCTAGTGAAAGAACAGTGGGAAACAAGATTAGAAAATAGAATTGGGTGTAGATTAGGCCTGCATGAGAAGTCTGATAGATCAAAGAGATAAACAAAATAGTTATAATAATAACAAAAATATAAGAGAGCCGAGGCACAAAATAGCAACATACTGGATAACACTCAATTGTAGATAGAGGAGACATTGATTTCCAGCAGTATGACAGACTAGATACTATTAGAGACCACTTTTAAAAGTCAGAAGCAAAATCTGTTATAACAAACTACTTAGCTAGCAAGGAAGGACAGTATCCACCTAAGCTACAAACAAAATGAACGTAGAGTAAGGAAACGCAGAAACCAGCTTTCATCCTGAGAGTACGTGCCTAGCACTGGGGAAACTGACTTTACATTGTGATGGCTACACAAGGCTCAGGAGACAGACTCTAAAGTCTATCAAAAGGAAACCCCTACATAAAGCTGTTTCTCCAAAGGGCTACACCCTCATGTTAACAGCAAAAAACCATCACCAAGATCTCCCTACTGTTACCCCTTTATACCCATCCCTCACCCTCACCACTCCTAACCCCTGTCAACCACTAATCTGTGTTCCATCTCTAATTTTATCATTTCGCGAATGGTTTATCATTTCTTAACACTGTAATCACAAAGTGGAACCTTCACAAAGGTTTTCAGACTAAATTCACACTACTTTCATAATCAATAAATCTCATATGAAGATATCATTTAAAGTGCTCCTAAACTGCTAGTATCCCCAGACATCCGGGGGAAGCATAAGCGAATACATTCTCAGAGAAAGACAGTAACTTCAACCCAGGCCTCAAAAAATCCAACTTTCCAAAAGACTCTACTCAAATCAAAAAAAAAAAAAAAATCACAATACAAGGATACCAGACACAACGAATGAGAGCCAACACAAACAACAGACAGTATGAATTAGACTACAGATTCTTCAATTATTGGAAAGATTATACAAAAAGGACGTTTCAAGCAATAGAAAGGCTTAAATATATATATGAATTAAATAAAACCTCAAGAAATAAAAAACACAGGTAAAATTTTTAATTCAGTGTAAAAGTTAAACAGAGTCAATATAAATAGAGAAAGAATTAGTAAATGAAAAGAAAGACTTTCAAAACCTATCTAAAATGCAGTTCAGGGAGACAAAGAAAACACCTATGAGTAGTTAAGAGATACAAAGAATAGAATAAAGATGTTTAACAAAATACTTCTGAAACTATCCATGATGAATAGATTTTAAAAGTGCCAATCCATTGCAGACAAAAACTTCTGAAAAATGCAATAAAAGTGAATTTCCTTTTAAAAACATCATGTGCTTAGTTGTCATGGTAGGGCCAGCACTGTGGCGTAGAGGTTAAGTGCGTGCGCTCTGCGTCGGCGGCCCGGGTTTTGGATCCCGGACGCACACCAACGCACCGCTTGTCAGGCCATGCTGTGGCGGCGTCCCACATAAAGTGGAGGAAGATGGGCACAGATGTTAGCTCAGCAACAAGAGGAGGATTGGCATGGATGTTAGCTCAGGGCTGATCTTCCTCAAAAAAAAAAAAGATGCCATGGTAATATCAAGTTGCTATCAAAAGTTTCTAAATGCTTACTTTGAATTTCTGGCCGTAATTCATCACAGATCAATAAAATCGGTTTGAAGACCAGCACTTATGTGAAGACTACACTTTGAGTAACAATGATCTAAAACACAAAACAGATCAAGATTAGAAAAGAATATAAAGGAGAAAAGAGAGTATAGGTAATATTCAAATATCATGGTTGAAAATTTCCCAACTAATTGAAGATGTAGATGGACAGTGTAAGGTGCAAGAAAAAACAGAGAGTAAAGATACAGGTAAACACATGGGTAACTCCTTAGCAGTGCAGAGGCTACATCCACCACAATTACTGCAACACAATCCCAGACCAGCATTTTCTAGCATTTTTTTTAAAAAACCAAGTACTCTAAATAAACAAGAGAGACACAAAGGGACTTAGTAAAGAAAGTTATTAGAGACCAAGTTTCAAGAGCTAATGATTTCCTCTCCCAGTGGAAACACTCTGTCCATACTGCCAAAATTGTTTAGTTTATTAGAGTTATTTTTAATGTGTAACTTTATGAAAAAAAATTACAATCATATCAGCAGAGGCTGAATATATTTTCAATTATAGTGAAAGGAACAGGATTCCAATTTCCATTAACGGTCCTTTTCAATGTGAGGTGAGCTATTTTAGCATACTTTACCTATCAAATCCTCGAAGCACAACAGATTCCTTTATTTCTAAATGCAGTCCATTTAAAAGACCCTGCTCAGACATCGAGCAGAAATCAAATGTAAATTCAAACCTATTTGGCAAAAGAGAAATTACGGCATCACATCTCCTAAGAATTGTAACTATTATCTGTGTAAATGTTTGGTCATTTTTCAAATATTTGACACACATCTAATTGAAGCATCACAGATCCTTATGGGATCTTGGTTTTATAGAACCGATAATAATGGCTGAAAGCTTAGAAAGTGACAGAACATGGTGAACAGCATTAAAAAATATACAAGAAAAGATACGTAAATCGAATGTAACAATATAAAGAGAAAAAGATATCCAAAATCTAATCAACAGCTGCTTCTTAGCATCATTCTTTATCACATGAAATTGAATGGACAATCATTAGGCATGCATAGCAAATAAACTAAATGAAATGATATATTAACCTATTTGATTCAGTGCCACCAAATTCAAACAATTCAGCAAGATTTTTTTAACTCAATTACTTATTGCATCTTAATAAGATTTATATGGTGCTACCTCTAACTATGGAAAAAGAATTTAAGTAGAAAGAAACGGGGCAGAGTGATTGAAACTTCCATCAGGTAAAAGTAAGCAAAGGCCAAGCAAGGCAAAACTGTCATCCATACTTAACCATGAAGAATTCAAAGTTCAAGCTATTTGGAAAAGCTGAGGAACAGGTCCTTTAGATAACACTAAAAGTTAATGTACTTTTACAATATATTTTTAAGTAAAAGCAAACTGCAAAGATTTTTTTACTTCATTCATAAAACAAGCCACAAAGCCAAAATTCTCTACCATAAACATATGGAATAGATTAAAATTGGGGGGAAATAAAGGCTAAAATCACTAATATCTGAAGAAGAACAGTCTAAGTCAGAAAATCACGAGCTTTCCTACCAAAACACCCTAGTAAGTGCCCCAATAGACAATGAAATCATATATATGGGGGTTGGAAATAGAACTCAAAATTGCTAATAGTAATCATTAATTTTCTTTAGCATTGAGTCTTATTTTAAAATAACTGTGTTCATTCTTGCCCATTCCATAAAATCTCACTAAAATTCAACTTGAAAAGAATGCACCATTTTATACTACTTCTTCAGATATCCAGCACTATAACGGGTACAGCTGAAGGGTCTCACCCTTCTGCTCAAACCAGAACCTCAAGCCTTTTTTGGAGGAGCATATATTTTATACTTGAAGGAAAGCTAATTCTAATAAGTTTCTAGGTTTAATCACTATTCCTTTCCATAAACATTGAATCCACCAAAGAATCAACTCCCCACCTTTACACACACACCCCCCACCCCACTAGTAAGCTATTCGTTTAAAACTTTTCAACCAACATTTATTTCTTGAATAGTGCATTTTTAAAATTTATTGCATATTGTATTATAGAAAAATAATTGGCAACCACATTATAGATAACTCTTTTTCAGCAATTAAGGATTAACTCTAGTACTAAATTGCAAATATTAGCAAGAAAATCAAATGGAGATAGTTCATGCCTTGTTCTCAACTAATTATGAAAATTATCTAAAAACGTTATATGACTTATTTCAAATCCTATATAGTTAGGAGTCATAACTATTCATAATTATACATTTGAGTTTAAATTATCTTAAATTAAATATTCTGAATTTAAATTATCTTTATGAATTTTATAATTAAGCCATTCTTATAATTTGTATAAAATCCTTTAACAAAAAAAATTAGATCTAAGCTCAAATTTTAAGAACTGTATTTTTTTAAATAAAGTCATTAATTTTCAGTCACCTTTTGATTAGATTGACATTTACATGTAAAGAGATATATGTTATTATTTTTGCATTTAAGTTTTAACAAAGGTAAATAAAAATCATTAACTAAAGGTTATTTTAAGTTTTTAAATTTAAATTAGAGGGTTTTCTAAACTTTGGGATAATTTTTGGTAAATTTTTTTTGTTTAAAAATTATAAACTTCTACATAATTATAAATGCAATTTTAATCTAAGTTATTTAATTTGACATAATTTAAATTCCAAGATATCATGAAAAGTTATTATAACTTTTAATTACACTGTATTTGGGACACATTTTTATATCACTTTAAGAAAAAAATTACAGGTCATGCACTACCTCCACTTTATTTTACTGTCAATATATTTTATGACATGAAAATTGATCCTTGTGTTCTGAAAATAATATATTGGCTATGCCATAAGATCTATTTTCTCTCTTCAATAACATTTAATTTTCACAGTGAAGTATAACTTATTCAGAAAATGTTAGTTGAGATTTTAAAGTATATTTTATGGGTAAAGTTCCTAGAATCAACTTAGAGATCTAAATCTAATTTCGTGAATAGTTACTGAAAAGATTAAACTACTATCATCAAACACTTTTAGAACAACAATAAAAAAATCAATGTAACAAAATGTCTAAAAAGGAGAAATATTTCATGTTTCTGCTGAAGGCCCAATTATTTCTATATATTCTAATACACAAAAATCAGGTAAAATAAAAATTTGTTGGGAGTTCTTTATGATAGCTTTCACTTCTGTGAATTAAGCACAAATTTAGTGGCTAATGTCACTCAATACAGCTTCTCAACAACTATACACATAAACTAAACAAACAATGAATACATAAAAATAGTTACACTTCACTCCATAAGAAGCAAAGTTAACTTCCTAGACAGGAAGAAATGAAAAAGAAAGTGCACGCTGTACTAAATACTATGAAATCCAAATGCAGATAAAGCTGTGAATGGAATTCATGGATGAGCTTTTTTTTGAGAAATTTTAGAACTATAAAAAAAAATAAACAGTATTACAAATATCCATGTTCCCACCAACCAGAACTTACAACAAATGGCATTCACATTATGCATTCAAATTCACATAAATATGAAACCATATTTGCTTTACTTTATGTATATTTATGAAAAAACAACTAGAGATAAAGTCCACTGTTCACCACCCCCAGTGCTATTCCCCTCTTCTCACCTCCTCATTAGAAGCTACTATCTGAAACTGGCATGTAGCCTCCTAATTTTATGCATTTTTATTTACATATTTAAATAACATTGTGTTTTGTGTATTTTTTTAATTTTCATAAATGGTATCATACTGAAAGTACTTGCTTTTTTTTTCCATTCAACATTATGTTTGAGATCTATGGATACAGATAGTTATACTTCATTCCTTTTAACTACTATTAAGTACTGAATCACATATGCACACCATGTTTTATTTATCCATTCTTCCACTGATGGACGTTTAGGTTGTTTCTAATTTTGCACTATTACGATGCTTTAACGAATATCCTTGAACAAGTCTCCATGTTCACATATAAGAACACGTGAACTTTGTGCTCTAAAGCAAGGTTTCTCAGAACCTCAGCACTACTGACATTGCAGACCGGATAATTCTTTATGGTGGAGAGGTCTGTCCTGTGAATTGTAGGATGTTTAGCAGCATCCCTGATCTCTATCCACTAGATGCCGATAATACTCACCAGGTGTGCCAACCAAAACTGTCCAGGCATTGCAAAATGTCCCCTGGGAGGTAAAACTGCCCTCTTTGAGAACCACTGCTCTAAGGTCTATATGAAAGTAGAATTTCTGGGTTGTACATATATTTTCCATTTTACTGAATACTGCCCAACTGTTCTCCAAATAGCTGTATCAATTTATACTCCCATCAGCATATAGGACCACTGGTTTCCAAATATTCTTGCCGAAACTTGATAATATGTGACGATTTAAATTTTTCCAATAAAATAAATCATTAATTTTCCAAAAGGAAATTGCCATTGCCAATGTAAGTGGTACACACGTGCCACTTCTAAGAAATTATAACAAAAGCCCTAAGTTTAAATGGGGGAAGTGACCTACATTATATTCCTTCCTCTTTATTTTACTTTGCCTTTTTTCTACTAGGCAATCTTTTCTTGACATTGATGCATATTAGTATTAGTGTACTGAATTAATTCTAACTTTATAAAACGTATTTTTCCCAGAAGCTTCAAAATTATGATGCTTGGCCCATATTTCTTAAAACTTTCAGGATCATACAAAGAGTTTTAATAACTCACTTGAAATATTTCAATTGATATCATCACTTATGGAATGCTCATCACTCTTACATTTCTAAATGGTGGTCTCTATAAAAGTAGGCTAGAGATATACAATTGGACATTCACAATGGAAACATATATTACCAAACCTTCTATATGTAAAAGAATCTATTGATTCTAAAGCTGGAATCAGACTGAATCAAGATGGTGAACTACACACACATTCTAGCCTCCTGATCTCATACCAAATCCACAGAAATTGTACCTGAAATGTGTAGTTCCTGATTTCCAGCCCCCTGTAAAGATCAAATGTAATTCCTGCTCACCAGTTCTACAAGATACCTTTGTTGCTTTTTAATAAAAACTCTACTTTGGGCTCAGCAGTCTTGTATGAGTTTCTGTTATTGGCATCCAAAGAACCTTGTGTAAGACAGTGGCACACTGAAATGATGATTCCACTGATAATGGTTCCAGCCATAACCAGACTAGAAAACCAGAAGATAGACCAGAAACTGAGAGAAACACCATAGAAAGACAGAAAACAAATCTTAACTAAAGTAAAAAAAGAAGAAACTAGTACAATTGCTGCAAAATACAAGAGTTTCTCTGAGAATGGTCCAAGTACAAAAAGCTACGATACTTGAAGCCAGAGCAAGTCTGAAGGCTATTGACAGCACGAAGAGTAAGAACATCCAGGCAGGCTACTTCCCCCACTACTCACCCCAAGGCCAACCAGCCAGTAAGAAAGGTATCTGTCCCCCTAGAAAGGAGTAGTGAGCGTGGGCCCTTGGTTAAAACCAAATTGTAGAAGCTTGTTGCCCAACCTAAAAATACGTAACACAACATTTTATCCTTAAAGGTTTCTGAGGAACTGTGTAAAATGATCAAATCAGTGTTTTAGCAAGATTAATCCAATATCAGTAAGAAGGATGAACTAAGGAGAGGGAAGAATACAGGCAGGAAGGGCAGACAGGAACAGTGCCGGCAAGTAGGGGTCTGAAATTCAGACAGAGACCCTACGAACAGAAAACACAGATTAACCTAGACATAACAACAAGAAGATAAAGAACTTGCTGAACATCTTGATGTTGTGAGAGAGGAGAAGATAAGGTAAAGACTGCTTCATTCATTGATTTGTTCATAAAATACTTACTATAAGGTTTATTACAATATCCCTAGCACTTAACATTATTAAATTAATCTGAAGATAAAGAAGTCAAAAGTAACCCTAAGATTTGGGGCCTGAGAAGGTGGTATGAGGCAAATACAGAGAGAAGTCTGGAGAGCACACTGGATTTAAAAAGACTAGGGATTGTTTCAGTTTTAGAAATGCTGACTTTTTCCTATGAATCTTATTTTTATGTAAAAAAAGTATTTTTATACTAAACATTTATAAAAGTTTTTAACTTTGTATTATGAAGTATTTGCTATGTGTAAAAGAATACATGCAATACATATTATAAAGCACAATAATAAAATGAATATGATAAATTTGTCTCTGAACCTAAGAAGTGGAATATTACCAATATCTTTAAGCTTCTGGTGTGTTCCTCCCCAATTCTAACCTTCTGCCCCACGTCCCACATAGGAAACCACCATCCTAAATTTTTTCTTAATCATACCCTTACCTTTCCTTAATGTTTTACCCTATATTTATGTATAAGTAAACAATATGTTGTTTAGTTTTTGCCTTGTTTTGAAGTTCCTCATTAAAAATAGTATCATACTATATGTATTTTTCAGTGAAGAAACACTAAACATCTTTTCACTAAATATTATGTTTCTAAGATAACCAATGTAGGTGCAAGTGGCTGCAGGTCATTCATCTGCAATGCTATACACACTTCAACGCATGAATATGCTATATACACTTCAACGCATGAATATGCCACAACTTGTTCATCCTTTCTCCTACTGATGTATATTTGAGTATTTCCAGGTTTTTGCTGTTACAAAAAATGCTTCTACAAAGCATTCTTGAACACATCTCCTGGTGCACAAATCCAAGAGTTTTTCTCACATAACTAGAAAGGGAATTATGTCACAGGTTATGTGCATGTTCATTTTACAGATGATACTAAATTATTTTTACTTCATTATTTTCAAAGACAAGTTATTTGAATTAGAAAGTCAGTACCAAGGAACTTAATTAAGCGTGTGTTTTTCATTGTTTAAGTTCAGATCACAGGTAATCACACGCACAAGTCACCATTCTGACCGTCACCACCCAGCATCACAGGTTAAAGCTATATAAACATCTCATAGGAAACTGTCTTCTCCCTTCCCTTTTCTCAGAGAACATTTTCACCTCAATGTGCCACTGTCTTAGAAAAGGTTCTCTGGGCGCCAATAACAGAAACTTACACAAAGTTGCTTAGCACAAAGTGAAAACTTATATTAAATAAAGAAATAAAGGTATCTCACAGAACTGATGAGCAGGAATCATAATTATGGGCTGGAAATAACAAACTACAAAGCTGCCAAGAACTGAAGCTATCATAACTCTCTGGAACTAAACTGTCTCTTACTTTGAGTGGGCTTCATTTTGCTCTCCACACATTAATCCCCTTTGTTGTTTCTCTACCATAGGCTAACCATGGCTGTCCCAGTCCGTTTTACACATCTTTCTAGAAGAAAAGCCCAACAGATTGCATATTTGCCTTCCAACAATTCCAAATTGTTGAAAAACTGCTTAGCTCAATTTAGCACAGAGGTCTACCCATGGTCTCAACAGCTATGTATCAGGAATATGAGGACCCCAATTACAAACACAGCTGCAGAGGCCCACTCCTGAAGTAGAGGTATCACTTCTCAGACAAGAGGGGCCTAGGCTAAGCAGATATCACAAAAAAACATCTACAACCACCACCAAGGGAAAACAGCGACAAGTATAATGGAGTGCAACAAAGAGAAACCTAACCATAATTCCACACCACAATTCACCAACTCCTGGAATCAGCATTCAAAAGTCAAATATGTAAATATAATACCCAATGATCATTCTGATACCAGATACCAGCTTACCAGTGCCTAAATACACCAGCCTCCATTTCCAGTGACAAAAACCATTCCTGATAGACTACCTTTTATGCTTCTCCTATGGCTCTTGTTTTTCATCAGATTCCCTTTGCAGTATATGATGCAATTAACCACTCTTGAATTAAACCTCTCCCTTTACTTGATTTATCTGACAAAATCCTCTCCTGGTTCTCTTCTGACCTCTCAGTTTTCTTTACTCATTTTTCTCTGCCTGTCCCTTAAATATGGATAGTTAATGACTATAAAACCAAAAGCACAGTAACAAAAGAAGAAGTAAATTAGATGTCACCAAAATTTTAAGCTTTTGTGCTTCAAAGGACAACTTAACACTTCAACAAAGTGAAAAGACAACCCATAGAATGGGAGAAAATGTTTCTAAATCACATATATGATAAGGGATTTGTCTCTAGAATATATAAAGAACTCTTACAATTCAATAATAGAAAAACAAATAACCCAATTAAAAATTGGGCAAAGGATCTGAATAAACAAATCTCCAAAAAAGATATACTAGGGCCGGCCCCGTGGCTTAGCCGTTAAGCATGCGCGCTCCGCTACTGGCAGCCCAGGTTCGGATCCCAGGCGCGCACCAATGTACCGCTTCTCCGGCCACGCTGAGGCCGTGTCCCACATACAGCAACTAGAAGGATGTGCAACTATGACATACAACTATCTACTGGGGCTTTGGGGGGAAAAAAAGGAGAAAAAAAAAAAGGACAAAAAAGATATACTAATGGCCAATAAGTACATGAAAAGATGCTCAATATCATTAGCCATCAGGGAAATGCAAATCAAAACCACAAGGAGAAGTCAGCAAAACGGAAAAGTAGGGAGCTCCAATTTCTCTCACCCAAGAGAAACATCAAAAAACAAGCAGTAACTGTCAGAACCAACTTTGCTAAAATTATGGAAAACAGTTAAAGGTTTACAACAACCAAGCAAATACTGATTCAAGATAAAGACAATTTCAAAACCATAGGCAAGCTTTGTGGTGTTTTTACACTCCTTAGCCCCATCCCTTACCAGGCACAGTGGCAGCCTTAATCTGCATTCCCAGTGTGGGACCTGGGTCCCTCGTTCCAGAAAGAGCAGAACAGACCTTATTCACAGATTAGTATGTATGTCTGCTCTAACCTGTCTGGGGGCTACCTGATGCAAGGTGCTCATCTCTGTTTCACGTAACTCAGAACTCAGGCTAGAAAAGCAGCAGTCATTTGAAAACACAGCAAGCAGAACTAACAACATAAAGAAGCCCAGGACAAAAGATTACTGTCTAAACAAATAACAGATCACTAAGGCATAGGAGCAAAAGCTGGGGAGAATTTCTTTGACAAATTAATAAGAGTACAGAGGGGAATTTAGAAGACAACATACATGCCCACAGCAAGAAGCGTGCTCAGAAAAGACCTGAGAAATCTCTAAGCTTCTACTTTGGACTGATCACTGGGCTCAGTGCAAGCCTGGCTAAGTGCTGAAGGATTGTCCCGGCACAGAGCCAATCTACAAAGACCAGGAGAGGTATTCTTCTATTTGTTTAGCATTTTTTTGTTTTTGTTTTAGCTCCTGGCATTCAAGGCAATCTCTGTCAAAGCACCAGCTGAACACAAGCTAAGGAACAGAGAAAATTTACCGACCAAACATGACAAGGAATAAAGTCTTTGAAAAAATGGTTTGGGAAAATCACTAAACCAAATGGACTATTACAGCCTTCGACAATCAAAAAAACATCAAACCCTGAGAAAGAGGATGACTAGGATTTACAAAGTAATCACATTGTAACATTCATATGTCCAGCTGTCAACAAAAAAATCACAAGGCATAGAAAGAAATAGGAAAATACGGCCCATTCAAAAGAAAATAAATTGACAGGAATGTCCCTGAGGAAGTCCAGACACCATACCTACTAGACAAAGGCTTTAAAACAACAGTCTTAAATATGCTCAAAAAGCTTAAAGAAAACATGAAAAAGAACAAAAACAAATCAGAAAAGTGATGTATAAACAAAATTAAAGTATCAATAAACAGATAGAAACTATAAAAAGGAGCCAAACAGAAATTCTGAAACTGAAAAGCACAACTGCAATGAAAAAAAATCACTAGAGTGTCTCAAGGGCAATTTTAGCAGCAGAAGAAGAATCAGTGAACTTGAAGACAGGACATTTGAATTTATTGAGTTCTGAGAGGCAGAGAGAAAAAAAGAATGAAGAAAAGTGAACATAGCCTATGGGACCTGATGGGACACCATCAAGCCGACCAACATAGGCAATATGGGGGTCCCAAGGGGAGAAGAGAGATGAAAAGGGACAGAAAACATTTGAAGAGGTCAAAAAGCTTCCCAAGTTAGACGAAAGCCATGAATCTACAATTCCAAGAAGCTCAGTGAACAACTGGGTAGGATAAACTCTGAGGATAAACTCTGAGACCCATTATAATCAAACTGCTAAAACCCAAAGACAAAGAGACTCCTGAAAGCAGCATGAGAGGTGATTTGTCATGTACAGGGAATCCTCAATGAGATTAACAGCCAATTTCTCATCAGAAACCATGGAGGCCTGAAGGCAGTGGGATGACATGTTTAAGTACTGACAGAAAAAACCTTCATTTTATGTGTCAACTTGACTGGGCCACAGGGTGCCCAGACATTAGGCCAAACATTATTCTGGATGTATCTGTGAGGGGGCTTCTGTCTGAGGTTAACATTTGAATTGGTAGACTGAGTAAAGCAGACTGCCCTCCATAATGTGGGTAAGCCTCATCCAGCCAATTGAAGACCTAAACAGAACTAAGAAGGGACTCCTCCTGCCTGACTGCCTTGAGCTGGGACTTCGGTATTTCCCTGCTTTTGGACTCAAACTAAAATATTGGCTCTTCTCAGATCTCCAGCTTGCCAACTTTCAGACTAGAACTTACACCATTGGCTCTCCTGGTTCTCAGGCCTTCAGACTCAGACTGGTACTACACCATTTGCTCTCTTGGGTCTTCAGCGTGCCGACTGCCAACTCTTGGGACTTCTCAGCCTCCATAATCACGCGAGCCAATTCCTTACAGTAAATTGACCACTAAATAAATAAATATATACACATACACACACACATGCACACACACCCCCTATTAGTTCTGTTTCTCTGGAAAATCCTGCCTAATACAACTGTCAACCAAGAATTCTATATCTGGCAAAACTGTCCTTTAAAAATAAGGGAGAAATTAACACATTCCCAGATAAACAAAAGCTAACAAAGTTTATTACCACTAGACCTGTCCTACAAGTAATGCTAAAGGGAATCCTTAAGTCTAAGTGAAAAACTAGAAAGTAACTCAAAGCCATATGAAGAGATAAAGATCTCCAGTGAAGGTAAACACATGGGCAAATATAAAGGCCACTATTATTGTATTTTTGATTTGTAATCTCATTTTTATTTCCTATAAGATTTAAAAGACAAATACATTAAAAAATGTATAAATCTGTGTTACTGATATACAATGTATAAAGATGTAATTTGTGACAAAACAACATAAAGGGTGGAAAAACAGAGGTGTTAACAGCAGCAGAGATTTGTATGCTATTGCAGTTAAGTTGGTATCAATTTGAACCAGACTGTTATAAATTTAGGATGTTAACAGTCATCCTCATGGTAACCAGAAAGAAAATATCTCAAAATATACACAAAAAGAAATAAGGAGAGAATCAAAACAGTTCACTACAAAAATCAGTTAAACACAAAAAAAGATAGTAATGGAGGAAATGAGGGGCAAAAAAGGTATAAGACATACAGAAAACAAAATGGCAGAAGCACTTCCTTATCAGTAATTAACTATAAATGGAGAACATTCAACAGAACTGAAGAATAAAAAGTTCTACAATAATAGTTGGAGACTTCAATCCCCTACTTTCAATAATGTTTAGAACATCTAGGAAGAAGATCAAGAAGAAAACAGAGGATGTGAACAACACCATAAACCAACTAGACCTAACAGGCATTTACAGAACATTAAACAGAATAGCAGAATACACCTTCATCTCAGGTGCACATGGAACATTCTCCAGAAAAGACCATATGCTATGCCACAAAACAAGTCTCAATAATTTAAAAAGACTAAAATCATACAAAATATCTTTTCTGACCACAATGGAACAAAGTTATACATCAATAACAGAAGGAAATTTCATAAATATGTAGAAATTAATACAGTCTTAAACAGTCAATCAGTAAAGGAAGAAATCACAAGGGAAATCAGAAATTAAGAGATGAATGGAAACAAAACCACAACATATCAAAATTTATGAGATGCAGTGAGGGCAGTGCTCAGATGGATATTTAGAGCTGTAAACGCCTACATGAAAAAGAAGAATGATCTCAAATCAATAACCTAACTTTAAACCTCAAGGACTGAGAAAAACAAGAGCAAACTAAACCCAAAGCTTTCAGAAGGAAAGAAATGATAAAGATCAGAGATAAATAAAATAAATACGATAGAGAATCAACAAAACCAAAAGTTGTTCTTTGAGACCATCAATAAAACTGACAAAACTTTAGCTAGAAAAAAA
Source organism: Diceros bicornis minor (assembly GCF_020826845.1). Classification (NCBI taxonomy): domain Eukaryota; kingdom Metazoa; phylum Chordata; class Mammalia; order Perissodactyla; family Rhinocerotidae; genus Diceros; species Diceros bicornis. Next base: position 23,831,502 of record NC_080741.1, read on the forward strand.
GAACAAAAAAAGGAGACAAATAACTAAAATCATAAATGAAAGTGGAAACATTACTACAGATCTTAGAGAAATAAAAAGGATTATAAGAAAATACTGTGAATAATTGTATGCCAACAAATTAAATAACCTAGATGAATGAACAAATTCCTAGAAACACAAATTACCTAAATTGACTCAAGAAAAAAGAGAAAAATCTCAATAATCTAAATACTAAAGAAATTGAATCAGTAATCAAAAACCTCCCAACAAATAAAAGTCCAGGACCAGATGGCTTCACTGGTGAATTATACCAAACATTTACAGAATTAACACCAATTCTTTTCAAACTCTTCCAAAAAATTAAAGACAAGGGAATACTTCCTAACTCATTCTATTAAGCCAGCATTACCCTGATAGCAAGCACAAAGGCATCACACAAAAAGAAAACTACAGACCAGTATCTCTTGTGAATATAAATGCAAAAATCCTCAACAAAGTTCTAGCAAACTGAATCCAAGAGCATAATAAAGGGATTATACACCATAATCAAGTGAGATTTATCCCAGGAATTCAAGGATGATTCAACATAAGACAATCAGTCAATGTAATACATATTAACAGAATGAAGGGGAAAGAACCAAACAATCATATCAGAAAATATATTTAACAATATCCAAACCACCCTTTCATGATAAAAACACTTAAAAACTAGAATTGAAGGGAACTTCCTCAACATGATAAAGGGCACTTATAAAAAATCCACAGCTAACAGCATAGTCAATGGGCAAAGACTGAACTATTTCCACCTAAGATCAGGAAAAAGACTACGATGCCCATTTTTACTACTGCAATTCAGCAATGTACTGGAAGTTCTAGTCAGAGCAACTAGACAAGAAAAAAATAAAAGCCATCCAAATGGGAAAGAAAGAAGTAAAACCATCTCTATTCACCAGTGAAATGATCCTATATATAAAACAAAATCCCAAAGACTCCTCAAGAAAGCCACTAGTGCTAACAAAAAATTTCAGCGAAGTTGCAGGGTACAAGAGCAAAACAAAAAAGTCAGTAGCATTCCTATATACCTGCAATGAATGACCCAAAAAGGAAATTAAGAAAGTTATTCCATTTACAAAAGCATCTAAAAGAATAAAATACCTAGAAATAAATTTAGCCAAGGAGGAGAAATATTTATACACTGAAAATTACAAAAGATTGCTGAAAGAAATTAAAAGTCAACCTTAATGGAAAGACATTCCATGTTCATGGGTAGGAAAACAATATTGTTAAGATGTCAATACCACCCAAAGTGATCTACAGATTCAATGAAATCCCTACCTAAATTCCAACAGCCTTTTTTTTTGGCAGAAATGGTAAAGCCTATGGCTAAGCTGTACAGTTTATTCTGGAGGTGATGAAAATATTCTAAAATTGATTTTAGTGATAATTGTACAACTCTGTGAATATCTTAAGCCAATGAACTATACATTCTAAATAAATAGTTTGTTTGCCATGTGAATTTTATCTCAATAAAGCTGTTAAAATATATAGTTCCCTCTCACTCGCTAATATTCTCCCTTTACTCTTTTCATGGGTCTCATCTCCTGAAATGTATTCAATTATAAACTTGTTTAGCTGATATCCCCTAAATCTTTCTCAGCAGCCCTGACCTTTCTCCTAACCTCCAGACCTGAATTTCCCCACTTTCTGCTACATGCATGACAGAAGGAGTCATGTCAGTCACAAAGTTCAAATTCATTTTCCCAGCTCAACACACTTTGTCTCGGCTAACAGGTCCTAGTCTCTCAACCCAGTAACTCTGGTATGTCTCCCTCACCACCTATTCCATCTTTCACATTCAGTCAGTTGCCAATTTTGGTCAGTTTCTACCTCCATAAGATCTTTCTTTCTTTTCCTTTCTTTTTTTTGTTTTTTATTGCAAATCCTCCTCCTTTTTCTTTTTTTTTTGCCCCGCTTTTCTCCCCAAAGCCCCAGTAGATAGTTGTATGTCACAGCTGCACATCCTTCCAGTTGCTGTCTGTGGGACGCCACCTCAGCATGGCCGGACAAGCGGTGTGTCGGTGCGCGCCCGGGATCCGAACGCAGGCCGCCAGTAGTGGAGCACGCGCACTTAACCACTAAGCCATAGGGCCGGCCCCTCTTTTCCTTTCAATTAATAGTCATTATCTCAAAACAGCACAATTTCTCTTCCTTCAATTCCTCTTCTCTTCAATATAGCATTATATTCCCAAATACAGGTCAAGAAATTCACAATGTAATATGTACCATACTTTCCCCTTCTCAAAACCCTTCAGTAGCTTGCCACTCACTACAGAATAAAATTCCACTTCTCCACAGCTTGATTTTCAAAATCTCCTATAAAGTTGATTCAACCCACCCACCTAATGTCACTTCTTATGTCATTCTTGAGCCTTAAATGTCAGCCTCCCAAAAGCACTTGTCATTTCTTTAAGCACACGATGGCTTTCTCGCCAGGGTGCTTTTTCTTAAAACTTTCCCCACTTAAAAATAAATTCCTAATCCTCCAAGACCTATGTGCCTTTATTATTCTCTCAAAATACACTTTTCCTCAAGTCTAAGATGCCATCAAATTGTAAGACATCTGCCAATTTTAGAAATGTTAAAATTATGGAAAAAATACATGCTTTAGACACAATAAAATACAGTAAATATCTCCTTCCTCTAAATTCCCCCACTACAGTATATTTCTATTTAACTTATTTCTTAGGCCTTGTATTATGACTTAATGTCTGTTGACCCCCATTAGATTATAGGCTTCTTGAGGACAAAAATTCTGTCCTCCTCATCTATAATATAGTAGAAATCCTACTAGAGTTTGAGTAAGACAACCAGACTGGAGTGTGTAAAGAAAAAAAGAAAGAAATCAGCACTAACACCTATCTCACGTTTATTATCAGAATAAATTAGAGAATATACATTAAAATCAATGTGTAAAGTGGATCTTATTCAAATGCAGGATTTTGGTATTTTAAAAGATATATTTACTAAAATTAAATGTCACACTGCAAATCTGTCACTCTTCAATATCAGAAGCTACGTTAAGGAATACAGGAAATTTTTCCCAAGGAAATTTCTACAGGAAATTACTACATCCCATAACACTTCAGTAACACAGCAGTCACCTGGCTCCAAGAGAGCAAAGCAACTCCCCCGGCACTCCAGAGCATACTAGATCAGGATTAGTGAGTGGTTCCCATGCCTGCTTCTAGAGAGCAAGGTCTGTGACTTACTCCTGTATCTAGCCCTGCGTCAGTGATTCTTAAGGAGAACAAGTAACAGAATATCCAGAGAGGCATGTGTAATTTGAAAACAAAACAGCATTTTGTCCATTTCTTTGTTTTAAAAGTTATATTATTTATTTTGAATTTTCAAATAACATAAAAGAAGAGTATATCAAAGTGGGGCATGGATTGAGAAGTCACTAGGAAGCACTTAGATGAAATGAATGACTCTGAGACATAAAGACACCTCTGAGAGTTTATGCCCATCACTCCTGTCTTGCCTGGACTAGTGTAATATCCTCTTAATAGGTCTCCTACCTCTAGATGGCACCCTCCTAAACTCATCTTCCATACTTCCGGAAAAGTACAGTTAAAACCAAGTTATAATCAGGCCACTCCACTACATCTTCAGTAGCTCCCTATCTGGCCTCTGCCTGGCTCCCCAGTTCCATTTTATGAGCCAAACTTGATGCTCCAGGCAACAGTGATTGAAATTTCCTGCACATGCTTTAAGCTCTTTCAGGTTTTGAGCCTTTGCACAAGCTTCTCCTTCCAGTGGCATCCCTTCCACCTCTCTTTACCAGTTCTGATCAGTCCTTTCCAGCTCAGTTCAAGTTTCCCAACTCCTGAGAGCGTTCCATAATCTACAAGACTAGGTTAATGGCTCCTCCCGAGTGCCTACAAAAACACGTCCCCATCTGTAACTTACCACACATTCTATTGAAATTTAAAAATTAAAAGCATCCTTTAAAAAAAATCTCTTCCAGGGGCCGGCCCGGTGGTGCAGTGGTTAAGTGCACACGCTCCGCTTCAGTGGCCGAGGGTTTGTAGGTTCAGATCCCAGGCGCGCACCAACGCGTTTGTCAAGCCATGCTGTGGCGGCATCCCATATAAAGTAGAGGAAGACGGGCATGGATGTGAGTCCAGGGCCAACCTTCCTCAGCAAAAAGAGGAGGATTGGCATCGATGTTAGCTCAGGGCTGGTCTTCCTCACCAAAAAAAAAAAAAAAAAAAAAAATCTCTTCCAGTAGACTGTGAGTACCACAAAACCAAGAACCAAGCGTTTTCAACTTTGGAGCTCCTTTACCTAATAAAGTGCCACTCAGTAAATGTTTTAACTGAACTGAAATGCTAATCTTAATATTGGTTTTTAAGAAATTATCTTTCCATTGTCCAAAAAAAAAAGAACTGAGAGGTTTTTTGTTCTTTAGTTTTTGTTGTTTGTTTTTGTTTTTTTAGCAAAGTCTTCTTAATAGCTGATGCTGCACCGGTACACAGGTACATTGATGAATATTACAAACTAGCAACACAGTTGCTGAGCTAGCCAACTAAATAAATGCTTTCAGATCCATTTCCCAGACTTACTCGTGCTGCTCTGTATCACAGGCAACTGCATTGTCCAAGCAATTTTGTCTTGTGGCTTCCAGGAAGATTCGGCCAGTGGGGAGGCACTGATGAGTGATGGAAGGCAGAAAAGGGAGGAGCCAGAGTATTTCTCCTCCACGCTCCCCACTTCCTGACACATCCTTGGCAGAAGCTTTGTCTCTTCCATAACTCCAGTTCCCTCCAGACAGTCCTGCCCTCTGGTGTCTCAGCTCCCATCATGAAGCCCAGCTATGGCTCTAGCACTCCCACACAGCCTGGCTTCTGTACTCTGGTAATACCAGCTTTTCTCATATTCCCCCAAGCCCTAATGGTATCACAGAGGCTTCCAGATGTTGTTAATATCTGGTTTTGTCTCACAGTCCCATTTGGCTTCTCAGCAATTACCTGTGCAACCACCTCCTGGTTTAACTTTCCTCTATTGAAAGACCTATTGTGGTCACTATTTTCTGGATAGATCCTGACTGATTCTGTTTTTAAATATCATTTAAAATAGAATGTATCGAATAGTGTAACACATCAGCATACTACAGCATAAAAACTTGTAATCTTGAAGAAAGCTTATTACACCAAAATATTCTGAATACAGTTATGGGGGGTCAGATGGGGGGTAGAGAGAGGGAGAGAGGGAGGGAGGGAGAGGGAACCACGCATTAAATTCTGAAAAGTAAAAATAAAGAATCTAACATTTTATTCATACCAAAGTGTTCCTCACTGGAATGAAGTCTTTGCTCAGACGCAATGTTTGCCTGAATTAAGTCAATCACTTATAACAAAAATGTCACTTTTTAAAAATTTATTTAGTAGAGGGTAAAATTGGAAGGATTATGGGAGTTGGAGTCACTGCAGGCCAAGACATCTGTTGGGAGGGAAAAAAATGTTCAAGACCTCCTGTCAGTGACTTATCATTCAAATCCACAAAATTCAGTCCCTTTTTCAAGACAAATCCAACTAGACTAATCAGCTAAAAGATATACCTTTAACCATTAATCTTATTTCATACATTTTTTTAAACATCATAAAATGTTAGAGTTGAAAAGCATTGCTTCAAACATAATAAGGGCACAATGTGTAAATAATTCAGTGTTAACAACTGATTATTACAGGACTTAACTCTCCTTTCATGTAATTATTATATGAAATTCCTTAAATAGAGCTAGTCTAATAGAATAATTCAGTACTCACTCACCATCCATAAAACATTTCAGGAAAGGAAACACTTTCAGAGCAGGGAGAACATCTATTATTTGTTTTCATTTTGTGAATAAACAGTATTTCTTAATCACCGAATTGGTTTATTCTTGATCTCCAGAGAAAAACAATATTAGATGACGATCCTCAAACTAAAGCAAAAGATCAATTTAAGATTTCAGACTTTGGAAGAATGAGATATGTAAAGAAAGGGGCTTGACGTAAATTAACAAGCATTTTCTGAGCAACTATGCACTGCCAGGCATTTTACGTAAATCATCTCATTTTACTTAAATTTCTATAAGGCAACATCACAATGAGGAAAGGAAACCCAAAAAGGTTACGTAGTTTTTCCAAGTTACCTAACCAGCAAACAACAGAAGTCAAATTTGAGTCTGGTCTTGCATGAGTCTAGAATTTGGTTCTCCCTTGCTTTCTCTGGAACAGTATTCTCTGTGGGTAATTTCAAGCTAAAAACGGAGAATTTAAAAAAAAAAAGCCTAAAATGACTGGACAATCTCTAGCTAGTATTTTAAATTGTATTTAATCTTATCAAACCTTCACACATCTTTAACATAATACTTGTATAAACATCAAGAGAGCTTTACTTAGCATCTACGTGTCAAGTTCTGCAAATAAAGAGATTACAAGAAGGACCCACCTCAAAAAGCCTGTAATTACCAACGAATTAATAAACATTTCTCACTGATACAAAAGCCCTAAAATCAGATCAGCATCTCCAAGCCACCATCCAACCTACTCCCTTCACTTTGTACATGACTCATCCTTACATGCTGATAGAACAGCCTTGTCAGATCTTCTTGGTTAGTTATTCTTCCAAGTTGTCTGATTAATGTCTGAAAACTCAGTGAAATCTGAGTTATTACCCTAGCCCCTTTGTGCAAATTTTGACGTTTGCTTTCTAGTCGCTATGTGGTCACCAATATTCTCCATACTACTACTTTTTAAAAAATGGCCACTCCACTGAAGGAATACATTTTACATTACAACTCGGTACACATACACATTATATTAACTAAAACAAAAATTTCATGATAACCACATTTACACTCACTGTGCACACTGCACTTGATATTTTCTAAGTTTTTTTTAATGCTGGAAGCAACCCGCTCAAGATCTCACAAACGACTCACATGCAATTAGAAGAACACCGCTCTAGAACCCAACCCCATGAAGGAAGTGCTGACAGGAGTGCTTTCCTTCTTCTTCCCCTCCATACTGAAAGAGGAAAAAGTTAACGAGAAAAGAAAAGGAGAAGGTGAAAAGAAAAGGTGCCACATGCCCTTAAAAGTTTTCCCTAAAGTATGATGGTTCTTGGGGATTATTTTTATTAATGTACTTATATTTTATTATGGTAAAATATACCTAACATGAAATTTACCATTTTAACCATTTTTAACTGTACGACTCAGTAGCATTAAGTACATTCACAGTGTTGTACCGCCATCACTATTTATTTTCAGAATGTTTTCATCACCCCAAACAGAACCTATGTACCAATTAAACAATAACTCTCCAATCCTCCTCCCCCAGCTCCTAGCAACCTCGAATTGATTTTTATAACAATATTTTATAAACATATACAAAAGAAGTGAAAATAATGAATCCCTATAAACACATGACCCAGACTCAACAAATTATCAAAATTTGCTGTATGCATTTACTTGTCCCAAACTTTGTTATTTTACCCCTACTTACTCCGAAAATATAAAAACTACAGACTCTTTCTTACATAATCACAATGTCATTCTCACAGCTAACAATATTAACAATAATCCCTTGGTATCATCAAATATTGAAATTTTATAATCAACTTAATTATAAAAAGTATTTGTTTTCACCAAGTTTTCCATTAATCCTCTCAATACCGTAATGATTTCTGAATAATTTCTTGTGTAAGCTATTTTACAAAAGATAATTACTATTCAAGACCAAAAAGACTACAATGTTTTCAATGAAAGGTTTCCGCAGAATTCTACAGTACTCACCCACATTGGTAAGCCATTAAGGAGAGACTGTTGTTTTCCACTAAAAATCTAGAATGCTACTTAGTATGTCATAAATGGAATGTTTTCTCAGCAAAACATCACAAAAGTAACCTAGGAAAACCTGAAAGCATCATTATTTATCTTATATAAGGAATCATTAATAACTAGAAAAACCTATTTGTCTAGTGTTATTTTTAAAAATGGACTACTAGATGAACTTAAAAAAACTAGACCGCTTTTGTTTAATCTATCAGTGTTCTTAACAGTGTCGGAGAATGTGAAGATATGATCGTGTCTAAAAATCTCTTTGGTTCTGCAAAAAAGTCAAACTAGAGCACTGAAGAGATGCAGGAATAAACTCCAGCTAACAGACTATAGTAGAATTTCTATTCCCATGAGGAATGACTTTGATTCACACAGAGTTTGATACCATAAAACAACACTCATTTTCAAAATATAAAAGATTGGAAGAGATAAAAGACGAAACGGGCTCATTCAATTTTAACCTATAATTTTTCACATAGTACAACCACTAGTTAAAAAGAAATTACCAACTTGTGGAATATAAACAACCAAAGCTCAAAATATGAAATACAAAGTCAAATGTAAACAAGAAAAAAAATACCTACATGAGTTATATACACTGTCTTTTCTAATCCTATGTATTTCTACTAATGCAAAATATATCAAATTAGAAAGTATAATCTTAACATGCTTTAAAGTTTGTGATTACAAGGGATTACCTCCAAGATCAAAAGCAGCACTGCACAAACGCCAATATCACACGATCTACCCGCACAAAAATTTGCTGCTGCTCAATTTTTTGCATCACAAGTGTCTAACGTAAATCAAAAAAATTAACACACTTAAGATGTTCAGTAGGAAGTATTTGTGCATGTGTGCATTTAGATAAAGTCATGTCACTATTTTTACGCAAATCATTTTCAAATTATTTGACTGTCGATCCTGGAACTTCTTGAAAGACAAAAAACGCCTGTTGTTAGTAGTGTCTCTGAAACCTGAACAAACTCAAAAGCTGCAACTATAACATATTACTGTAACCAACATTCTAAAAATGATGTCAAGGTCCAAAAATAAAAACTTCTGAATTCTCTTCATTATTTAATTTTTAAATTTTGCTATGATAAGAAGAAGTGTGGTTTAAAAATGCAATCAGCTAATATATTCTACATTAACTATATCACTACTCAATGAGGGAAAATGTCTAGATGTTGAATCAAGAATAAAAAACTAGAAAATAATTTGCAAGGTGTACAATTCCATATCATAAAAGATTCTATTTCATGTCGACTATAAACAACAAAAAGCAGGGAAAGGAAAATCTCAGTCTAAATAATTTATAGAAAGTAGTATTCTCAATTTAAATAGCAATAATTAGAGTGCTCTTATCGATAGCTCTTACACTAAATTTTTGAAGGCCAATTAATTTATTTAACTTCTGAAAACTAAAGTATAAAGTTTGAAGTACATACTTGAAAACCATTGTTTGGACTGAATTCCCAAAATTTCAGTTTTATCATAAATTAACTGTCATCATGAATTTTAACCTCAGGAGACAGAAATAGTGTGTGTTTGTGCATGTGTGTGTTGTGGCTGGCAATCTTTTTAATTTTCTTAAGAAAGTTACTGATTTCATCCTGACTTCTTACCTGCCATGAAGAATGTGAAGCTGCCTAAACTGCAGGCAACATTCACAGCTGATCTTTGCAAAATTAACCACCATATCAACAGGTGAAGACACATTCTGACAATTTCTTAACTTCAAAAAAATACATCATTACTAAGAGTGTCCATGATCTTCAACATTAAAAGTTATGATCAATTCTTTTATATCATTTGTACAGTAACCAATTTCAAATTCCTTGCCAGATTCAATTGCCTCTTCTGTGTTACCCAGTAGTAACAATTAGTTAGGAATCTACCAAGAGCCACTGACTGTACTCACTGCTTTTTACAAACATTACTCTATTGCCCACCATACATCTGCCAGGTAGTCTTATCTCTTTTTTACTGATAAGAACACTAAGAATCAGAAGAGTTAAGTCACATGACCAAGACAATTACTAAGTGGTGGAGCCAGATTCTAATCCAGGTCCATCTTTAAGGTCTGTTTGCTCTTCTCACCATTCTAGACTCCCAGTTATGCTAACCTTGTTAATGGATTAAAAAACAACATCACCCACTATTTTCCAGAAACTTGTATTTGGGACTAGGACATGAGAATAAAGTCATTTCCAGGAGTTATTTTTGCAAATACCAAGATACAGTTTTCTCCAAATTCTTCTTCGTTTGACTTTTAATATTTCAAATATAAACATTAAAAATTACATCACTGATGGGGCCAGCCCAGTGGCGTAGTGGTTAAGTTTGCATGCTCCGTTTCAGCAGCCTAGGGTTTGCAGGTTTGGATCCTGGGGGCAGACCTATGCCCCACTTATTAAGCCATGCTGTGGCAGACGTCCCATATATAAAAAGTAAAGGAAGATGGGCATGGACGTTAGCCCAGGGCCAATCCTCCTCAGCAAGAGGAGGAGGATTGGCAACGGATATTAACTCAGGGCTAATCTTCCTCTCACACACAACAAATTACATCGATAGAGCAAGACTTAAAGGCATGCATTAGTCACCACAAAAGACTTCCTACAACACTGAATATTCTGAATAGAGCAAAGATCCAAAAGTCAGAGTAATATATTGGTAAAAGTATTGCCACACAGTATTTCTGTTTACTAAGTGTAAACACAACAATTTTCTAAGAATAAAATAACTACATGAAGCTCAGAATTGCTCAGCTACATTAGAATCCTTCATTCTAAATACTAGAAGCAACCAGAAAATATATCTCTCTACACGTTTCCTTTAAAATCAGAGAATATACAGTTCTGTCTGAAAATGGCATTATCTCCCGCTATTCTTGAAATGTATTTTAATTGGGTATAGAATAGTAAGCTGGCAATTTTTTCCCCGCACACTGAAATATCATCTCACTGTTTACCGGCTTCCACTTCTGCTCCTGAGCAGTCAGCTATCAGGGTGACTGTCACAGCTACTTCAAAGATAATCTGTCTTTTGTTCTCTGCCAACTGGCAAGATATTCTCTTTGTTACTGATGTTCTCCATGTTACTATGATACGTCTAGATGTACATTTCCTTTTAGCTATTCTGCTTATACTTCTCTGAACTTCTTAAATTCGTGGACTGGTGTTTTTTATCAGCTCTGAAAAATTCTCAACTATTATCTCTTTAAACATTGCTTCCTTTCCCATTATGTCTCCCTTCTACAATCAGAAAACTCAGGAAATACTGTTAGCCCTTCTCATTTTTATGTTCTATATATTGAAATCTCTCTCTTTTTACCCATTTCCTTGTCTTTCCATGCGACATTCTGGATAATTTCTTCTCTCATGTTCAGTTCATTAATTCTCTTTAGTTGTATTCAATCTACTGTTAACCACACCATTGGGTTTTTCATTAAAATTACTGTATTTTTTATTTCTAGAAGTTTTGTTCAGGTCTTTTAAAAATCTGCTAAGTTTCCTGTTCCTTTCAGTATTTTCTATCTTTTTGTAAACATAATAAACACTTGTATTATAATCTCTGATAATTCCAAAATCTGAAGTTTTTGAGAATTTACTTCTATCAGTTGTTTCTGCTACTTCTTACTCATGATGCCTTGTTTCTTTGTGTGGGCTTGGTTATATTTCACTGTGAGCTAATTCTTTGGAAAATTATTAGCAGGAATTTCCTGGGACCTAAGATGAAAATGTATTCTACCTGAGAGGACTTGCATTTGCTTCTGCAAATGCACCCAGCACCACTTCAAATTCACAACTTGAGGGGTTTTTTCCAACCACCCAGGTGACACTGAATTTGAGCTGCAAATTACGAAGAGGAAAGGCTCATGGTTATAAATTCTTCGGAATAGGTATTTTTTCAGGTCCAAGGTAACTCTTCTTGCAGCCTCCTGTGAGCAAGAGCATGGGAAGGTTTTAATCTTGGTTTACCCATACTCCATAGGTATAGCTCTTTGAAGTCCCAGTTCTATAGGGAAGAAATCTCCTATTAGACTCCCCTCCTTGGTCCTATTTGGGCTTTAATTTCTAAACCCTGTGCTTTGAGAGGCCTTCAAAACTAAAATAAAAGTTTCGTAGAACGGGACAAATGTCCTCAGAGGAGAAGCAGTTTTAGTATTCTGCTTACTTCTCTGAACCCTTGCTTTCATGTAGATTTTGGCCTGGTAATTTCTTACTGTTATGTCAGCTCTTGAGGAAAGAGAAATTTTTTCTAGCATTTCTAATTCTTTTCAGGGAATTACTTTGTCCATATAACCTACTGACCATACTATCCTGTTTTCAATTTTAAAATGTTTCATATTTTTATATTTCAATCACTAAAAGTTTCATTTTGTGGGAAAGTATAACACACAGCAAGGCACAATTCGTCTTTATTCAGCTTAATTCACTGGTAACTGTCTAGGATAGAGTTTTGCCAAATCGCAAAACAGATCAATTCCATTATATTATAAGACTGTTAAGAAATGGACAAGATTCTGAAATTAATTCCCCAAATAAAAATCTATATAGCTGCTATGGAATTTATTGGTCTACTGATTTTTTCCCCACCAGCAATATGCATAATGTACAAAAATTCTATATTTGAAACTACTGGAAGATTGGCTAGAATGGCAAAAAGATGACAAGGGAGAACTGAGTTCAATCTTGTTTCTGCCAAGAAACAAAATCGTAAAGATATGGAACTACATAAAAATTTAATAGTTCTTTATAAGAAGTTTAAAAAGGAACAGTCATGCACCACATAACAACATTTTAGTCAATGACGGACCATATATATACGATGGTGGTCCCATAAGATTAGCATCATATGGCCTAGGTGTGTAGTAGGCTATACCATCTAGGTTTGTGTAAGTACACTCTACAATGTTCGCACAACGACAAAATAGCCTAATAACACATTTCTAAGAACATATCCCCATGGTTAAACAACACATGACTATATAAGGAAAATTAAAAGACAAAGCTGGGAATATCTGCAATATATAACAGGCAAAGAGTTAAAATCTACAATATACAAAAAGCTCTTGAAAATCAGTAATAAAAAAAATAAAGATCCCCCAAAATGGATAAAGGACTTACACAGGCATTAAAGAAATAAGAAAAAAGAAATCCATCAATTTTTGCCAATAGGTTAAACAGAAGCAATGATTTACAATACCTTCTGGTAACAAGGTTATGGGCAAACGTAATTTATACCCTGCACTAAAAGATGGTGTATAAATTAATATTATCTTTCAATTAGGCAGTTTGGCAATAAGTATCAAAATCTAAATTATACATACCCTTTGATACAATAATCCCACTTCTAGAAATATACTTACAGTAATAACATCAGTGCACAAAGATTTATGAAAAATAAAATTAAAAAATAGAACACAAAACTGATTAAAATTAGGAGTTGCACAATTAAAACTTAAAAATTAAGAAAATATATGAATAATAACAGAAAAAGAAATATTGTTTAAGAAAGGTGGGACTAGAAGTTACTCTTCAAAATTTCACTTGATTTATACTTTAAATTTTTTTTAATTGATATATTAAAAAATATATATTAAAAAAAAACTCTGGTGGTCTAGCAGCTAAGATCTGGTGCTCTCACTGCCATGGCCTGGGTTCATTTCCCAGTCAGGGAACCACACCATCCATCTATTGGTTGTCATACCATGGCAGCTATGTGTTGCCATGATGCTGAAAGCTATGCCACTGGTATTTCAAATGCCAGGTTTCAAATGCCAGCAGGATCATCCTTGGTGGATAGGTTTCAGTGGAGCTTTCAGACTAAGACAGACTAGGAAGAAGGACCTGGCCACCCACTTCCGAAAAACTTGGCCATGAAAACCCTATAAATCGCAGCAGAGCATTGTCTGATATGGTGCTGGAAGAGGAGAGGATGACACAAAAAGACCGGGCAGGGTTCTGCTCTGCTGTCCACAGGGTCACTAGGAGACAGAATCGACTCAAAGGCACTAACAACAATCATGATTCTTGGGAGGTTAAAAGTACAGACAGGAATTAAGTCATTCAACAATTTTTGTAGTTTTATTTTTGTTTGTTTTTTAGGTCTGTGTAGTGGATTAAACATAGTCACAAGTTTTCTGTCACTTTCTCCATCAGGAGGTGGAGTTTAATTCTCCTCCCATTGAATCTGGGCTGACTGTTTAACCAATAGAATACAGGAGAAGTAATGCTCATCAGTTCCAAGCACAGCCTTTAAGAGGACTTACTGCTTCCTCTTTCTGCCTCTTAGAATGCTTGTTCTTGGGACACTCCCTCTCAGAACCCACCAGTCATACCCAGGCCACATGGAGAGGCCTCATGTAGGTGCTCTGATCAACAGCCCTAGTTGAGCTCCCAGACAGCAGCCTGTATCACCTGCCAGCCATGTGAGTGAGCCATTTTGGAAGCAGAAACTCTAACCTCTGATGAGCTGATACCAAATGAAACAGAGATAAATTACCCCTACCACGTGCTATACAAATTATAAAGTCATGAGTAAATAAATATTACTGTTGTCTTAAGCTACTAAGTTTTGGAGTGGTTTATCACACAGCAGTTAATAATTGGAACAGTCTCTTATTTACTCCTGCTATATTTTCAGTACCTGGAACAGTACTTGGTATAGCACATCTACTTTTTTTTTTTTTTTTTTTTTTTTGTGAGGAGATCAGCCCTGAGCTAACATCCGCCAATCCTCCTCTTTTTTTGCTGAGGAAGACGGCCCTGTAGCACATCTACTTTTAACGGGCACAAAACCAGAAGTATGAGGAAAGATGATGTACATGGCCTTGGTGCTAACAGAGCAGTCAAAAGTAGGACACAGACTATTAGGTAAAAAGACTATTATAATACATAATAAATGTTATGGAGTAGTACAGGGTATCTGGCTAAACAAGAAGGGTACAACACAGACTTAGTAGTGTAAGAAAGCTTCCTGGAGCAGTGGCACTTAAGCTGAGAACTCACAAGAGTCAGTAAGATCAAGAGATAGAAAGAATATTCCAGGCTAGAGGCAAGCAAAATCATAAACAGTTCCAAAAACTCAAAAATTTCAGTACTTTATAACGAAATCACAGAGTATAGGGGAGGCAGAAGAAGGAGACACAAGACTGAGAAACAGGTGACAGAAGAGTAGTGAAGGGTTTTAAGCCATAGAGTAAGAGAATCAGGTGAGAGCTTAAAAAGATCACCTGGCTACAGGGACACCAGTCAGAAAACCTTACAGAAACGGTCGAGAGATGGTGATCAAGAGATGGTAAATCTGGTAGATCAAGAGATAATAAACTAGAGTAGAAGTAGAGGGGATAAAGAGACAATGGATTCAAGAGGTAGAATCCCCAGAGCTTGATGCCTTCATGTGAGGATTTGGGAGAAGCGAGTAAAATGTGTCTGTCAGGTTTCTGGCTTGAACAACTAGAGAGATGGGTGGTGCGATCCACTGAGATAATAAACTTGGGAAGAGGAATAGGTTTTGAAGAGAAGATGGTAAGTTCAGTTGCAGAGATACTGAATTTGAGTTTTCTGTGGGCCATCCAAAAGTGGAGTTATCCAGTAGGCAATCAGACACACATGTCTAAAGCTCAGGAGGAAATCGGGGCTGGAGATCTAAGATAACAGACTCCTCATAAGTTTTTTCTCTTTGTAACACTAATCTCTCACTATCTCCTCTGTAGTCCTCAACCATTCAGTTACTACTCCACAATTCTCTGACAATTTGTCTTTACAAAGCTCTCTCTCTCTCATTGTGTTAATACTTCCAAAGCAGTGGTTTTATGTTAGAAGGAAATCCAAGTTTAATCAATGTTTTGCAATACCCTTTGCAAGACAGGATGCATGATGGCCACTGGTCAGGTGTTTTGCAGGTAGTTTTAGTGACAAGAAAGAAAGAAATCAGGGGGACTGATCAGGACTACTTCCCAGACTGAGAGAAAGCATCTGTAATCCTGATCAAAGGAGAAAGGAGGTAGGGGAGCTATTCTCTGAAGAAAGAACACAAGGCGTATCTGGAGAATAAATAGGAAGCCAGAAAATTATTCAAACGGCAGAGTTAGAGAAGTCCAGCAGGATAATAAGAAAGTAGAAAGCAGGGAAGAGAAAGAAGAGCTGACCTACCAGGCACCTCCCTGTCCCTACCTCTCCCATTCTGTCCTGGCTTCGCTGCCTCCCGGTTGATTTATCACTTCCCAATTGCTTCCATTGCACTCACTTCTGTAATTTTGACAATTACAGAATTTGGCTTGGAGAACTTAAGCAGACCACAGCAAGACCACTGCAGGACCGTAACTTGAAAAGAAAACTCAGCATAAGGAGTAGACAATTACACTTCCTGACCAGAAAAAGAAAAAAAGAAAATCATGATACTTGATATTGCAAATAAGCAAACAATGTTGCACTGTCTGATCTCTGCAGTCTGTCAGTCTTCTCTTTTAATCTCTGCCAAACCACACAGAAAAAATCTTCAAACTCTAAGGACACAAAAATGCAAAACCTCAGAGTAATTGCTTGGAGATGGAGCTAGACACACAATTATAAGGGAAACTGCAGGCACTTTAGGTACCAGAGAGCTGTGTATATTACTAGGAGTCTTTTGACAGAAAAGAATCACAAAACTTCTGAGCTAGAAGGATCCTTAGAGATTGTCTTAGTCAGTTCTAGCTGCTATAACAAAGTACTCGACCATAGGCAGCTTTTAAACAACAGAAATTTCTTTCTCACAGTTCTGGGGGATAACATCTGAGATCAGGGTGCCAGCATGGTTGAGTTCTCATTAAAGGTTCTCCTTCACATTGCAGACTGCCGACTTCTCATCGTATCTTCACATGCCAGAGAGAGGAAGCATGCTCTCTTATGACTCTTACAAGGGCACTAATCCCATTCACAGGGGCTCCACCTCATGACCTCATCTAATTCTAATTATTCCAAAAAAGTCTCACTGCCTAAGACCATCACATGGGGGGGAGAGGTTTCAAGACATGAATTTTGGGGGACTACATTCTGGCCATAACAGAGACTATCTGGTAGAGTGGTTTTCCAGATATTTTAAAATACTTTGCGAGATGAGTTTAGATCAATTCACAGTGACACCATATCAAAACACCATATTTCAAGTCAATGAAACTAAGAAAATCATTCCAGCACAGCTTCCACTGAGTGAAAATTAATCATGAAAATACCACTATGTAAAAATGGCTGGCTTCAGATGGTATGCTCATCTACCTGGAAAATGTTAAGAGAATCAACTGAAAAGCTGTTATAATAGATTCAGAAAGTGACTGGTTACAAAATAAATACACACACAAAAAATCAATAGCTCTTCTATTTACCAGCAATAGTCAGGTAGAAAAATTACACACATACACACACACGCACACATACACACACACATATATAAAGAGAAAAATCCCATTCACAATAATAAAAAATAAAATACAGTGGGACTGAACAGAAGATCAAATGATAAAACTTCTGATAATTTCTGATAAAACTTTTGATAACTTCTTGATAACCACAGAGAAAGAATAAATCATCCATTAAATAGTACTGAGAAACCTGGCTAATGAAAAGCTTAAAAATTTTTTTAACCCTCTACTAACTCTATACAACTAAACACGTTCTGGAATAACTGCAAACCCAAAATTTAAACTTTAAAATAAGAAAATATTTGAAAAATATCAATTAATAGCAATATAAACATAAGGTGGAAAAAGCGTAGGAGATACATAAAGGAAGAGCAAAATTTAACTACATAAAATGTTAAAACCTATAAGAAGGCAGGAGAAAGAGAGGAGGTATGAAGTCAATTATATGCAAATAAAGCTGTTGAAATAAAGATAAGATGATAATACCCAATAACGCCAAGTACGGGGCCTCTCAAACAGCTTTGCAATAAAGGATAAAGTGGTACAACCTTTCTGGTGGGCAATTTGGCCACGTGTATCAAACATGGGCAGATCTTTTGACTTAATTATCCCACTCACAACAATGAGTTGTTAAACATGTTAAAAACAGGCATATCTTTTGACCTAATAATTCCACTCACAATTTTTCCTAAATAAAGAACAATGCATAGGCACAAAGGGATAGCAGCTACCATAATATTCAGTCTTGCACTGTTTGTCATAAAGATTGGAAGGAAACCAGATGCCCAAGGATGGAGGACTACTTATAGCACATTCATACAATGAAATAGTATGGAGCTGCTAAAAATTATGTGGGAGAGTAACAACACTAGTGATATAAAATATTAAATGAAAAACAAATGCAGGCAAAAAAAATAGCATGAATCCACTTTTACTTAAAAAATAGGTATATCTACACAAATACATGTTTATTATTGTATATCCACAACACACATACATATATAAACATACAACACAAGATAAAGAAATTAAAATTAACCCCTCAACTGGTTAAGAGAAATGAACGTTGCAGAAGGGAGGGAATTTATCCCAAGCCTCCCTACACCACACACATCTACCTACCAAAATGAGCCTTCTTACCTCAAGAATCTTGGACTTTGTGAAGAAAAAGAAGCCGAGTTAAATGTAAGCAGTAGACAAAGACAGACATAGTGGTACCACCTGCCCATCTCCTATCAACTCCCCCTTCCCCGCCAAGCCCCACCAGGAATCCAGGGCAATCAATCCACTATCTCACCCCAGGATGGCAAGAGGCGTAATGTTAATAATTCCTCTTGGACTCCTACAAGGCAGCTACTGAGACACCTCCAAAGGTATCTGCTCTGGGCAACTCTTAAAGGGACTGACTCGGATCCCCACTGCTTATGGACAAAGAGAATGCCCGCCTCTGCAGCCAGGCCTGTAACTTGGGCTCAGTCTTCTTGCAGTGCTGTATCACCCCAATTCCATCAGAAGGTGAGTGCACCTCCCCAAGGTGGTTATATCAGAAATGGGGACTTACTTTTCACTGATCTAATTATTCTGAAGATCCACTATTTAGAAGTGGAGACCTAATTACTTTTGGTTCAACCTTTTTATCTTACTTAGGGATAAAATGTTTAGTAACACTAAGAGATAAAAACATTCCTGCTAACCAGCATTGATTACCCAGCTTTCTAAACTACGACTTCCAGTACAAATTTGACTTTTTTTTCCAGCCTCTTTCAAGGCAAAATAACCCTGAAGAGAACTTTAAGAAATTTTCAACAGTGCAGATAATTATTTTTGATCACTTATTTTTAAAAATTTCCACAATAGGCACTACTTTTTGTAATAGAAAAAAAAAACCTTTTTCTAATGGCAGGCTGAACTATCACTGTAATTATTAGACCTAAGATATGTACCCACAGCAGCATTTTCTTTAGACAGATATACCACAACTAGTCTGTCATAAATTATCAGATAAAACTATATCCAATCAATTTTAAAAAGTAACTCATTCTTCTAAATGTAGACTTCATGACCTATAACAAGGTAAAGCTAAGCATTCTTGTCAACACAAATTAATGAAAATTTGCAGTCATCTATAATGCCTATTTCAAATCTCTTAAGTCTATTTTGTTTCAAAAAAGTAATCCAATAACCACCTTTTCTAGGCAACTGAGTTAAGAAAAATAATAAATCTGCAATTACTAAATAATTTCACAGAGTCAGCCACAGATAGCACATGTGGCCCAGAACAATGACTGAATGATATTATCTTCAGACATTTTTCATCCAAACTAGTGGACATTTAATGAGCACCAACTACATGCCAGGCCCTATACTAGGTGCTAAAGATACAAAATGCTAACACACAGATCCCATACTCCAGTTCTCTATCTAGTCTAGGAGGCAGGCACTATGATGATGATTATTATAAAATATATATATATACACAGACCCCAATCTTTTATCTCCAATTCCAAAAATCCAAAAAGCTCTAAAAACTAAAAGTTGTTTTCTAAGCTGTCAACAAAACATGACCTAACTAATGTGAGCCTTTTTATAGTCTTTTTTATTCTACTTAGCGTGACTTGGTATAATTTTGCTGGGAAAATTAATGTGTATGATTATGGGGTGATTGCTCCTATCCACAGGAGGTTTCATGATATACAGCATATGCACCATACTAATTTTTTAAACTCCAAAAACTTTTTACTTCTGAAACACATATGCCACCATGGGTTTCAGATAGGGGCTGCAGACCAGGTCTGTAGGATGCAAAGAAAGATGGATTATTTCAAGGAACAAAGGAGTCAGCTGAGGAAGGTAAAAGTTATAGTCAGAGAAGTCTTCAAAAAAACACTATCTTGTTCTAGGCTTCACAACACCACACTTGAAAATTTTAAACCAACCTTTTCACACCACCGTCAAAGATATCTTTTATTATTTCTGTAGCCTTACTTCCTTGTTTTGAAAGATTTGAGCTGTCAAACCATATTTATTCATATTTAATTCTCCAAAGAAATAAGAACATTATTATACCAATTCTGTATTTTCATCCTAAAAGCACAAACTTTCTGTTTTCTTGGTCCTTACAGCCTTAAACCAAATAAATGTACAATTTCCATTAAGTTCACTCAAATATAGTCAGTCTTGATTATGTGGATACGATCAACCACAATGCAGATTATCCATAGTAGAACATAATATCTAACACCTACATGATAGCATTAACTATGTGCCACACACTATCTAAGCATTACATATACATATATATGTATATGTTAATACATTATGTTAATCTGGACACATTCAGTCCATGACAGAGATCATTTGCTAGAGTGGCTTTCCAAATATTTTTCAATCCTTTTGAGAACTGAGTAGATCAATTCACAGTGATACCATATCAAAACATCTTATTTCAAGTCAGTGAAATTAAGAAAATCATTCCAGCACAGTTTCCATAAGTGAAAATTAATCTTGAAAAAACCCTTACACAAAAATGGCTGGCTTCAGGGGCTGACCCAGTGGCACAGTGGTTAAGGTCGCACGCTCCGCTTTGGCAGGCCAGGGTTCACAGCTTCAGATCCTGGACATGGACCTGCGCACCACTTACCGAGCCATGCTGTGGCAGGCGTCCCTGGTATAAAATAGAGGAAGATGGGCACAGATATTAGCTCAGAGCCAATCTTCCTAAGCAAAAAGAGGCCTGGCAACAGATGTTAGCTCAGGGCTAATCTTCCTCACCAAAAAAAAAAAAAAAGGCTGGCTTCAGATGGTAGGCTTATCTACCTGGAAAATGTAAGAGAATCAACTGTAAACGCTATACACATATATGTATATGGTACATATATATACACATACACACATATCCATACACATATACTCATTTAATCCTTAAAACAACTTTGTGAGGTAGTTACTACTATTGTTCTCATTTTAAAGATGAGAAAAGGGAGGCACTATGAGATGAAGTAACTGGACAGCACATCACAATAATGGAGTATGAGCTTTGAGAAAACACTTAAAACCAGGATTTGTTGTTATACTGACTTCCTTCCCAAACTCACTATTATCCCAGTTAATAGGGAAGTAATGCTACTGGAATCAGCCCACAGGTCCTTCCCCATCTGTCCCCCACCCCACAACTGCCCCCCGTCACAACCTCTCATTTCTCAAGTTCTAGTCCACACTCTGTACATTACTGCCATTCTAATGATCTGTCCATGTTAAGAAAAATGTCTTAGACCAGGTGTACAAGCACCATTTCCTGGACTGGTGCTGACAGGGGACAAAGCTTTCAGTGGTCTGAGACTGAAAGGGGGTGGGGGACGATATATTAATTATTTTATGGAACACAAATTACTCAACTAAAAATGTTATCCTTTATGCTGAGGTTGTCCTTCTTACTTTTTCAATGATAAATATGATAACAATGACCAACGCTTAGGTTTTTTATTGTCCTTACTGGCCAAATAAAAAGTCAGTAACCCTGTCAATCCTCCTAAAAACCCTAAATGTTAGGATAAATATAGATTAAATCTACCATGTATGCACGGATGGGTGGAGGGCAGGCACAGACAGGAAATGAAGAACTGAAACTTGCAGGGTCAAATGAAAGCAGCTACCACTTTTACATTTAACAGTGGCATACAAACTTAGAGACTGGTCCAGCAAACAAAATAAAGTTTTGCAAATTTCAATATCTTATTCAGAAAAGATTACAAGTATTGAGGCAGTTCTTCATTTTAAAGTGGGATAAAATGGGGGAAATAAAAAAAGGATAAATTTGTATTTTAAAATGAAAGTACAGCTCATAATTCTCAACAACACTAGGAAAAGGAGATTTAAAAGAATATCATTAATTTATTTTCTTCTAAAAAGGCAGCAGAGAGGGGCCGGCCCGGTGGCGCAAGCGGTTAAGCGCGCACGCTCCGCTGCGGCGGCCCGGGGTTCGCTGGTTCGGATCCCGGGCGCGCACCGACGCACTGCTTGGTAAGCCATGCTGTGGTGGCGTCCCATATAAAGTGGAGGAAGATAGGCACAGATGTTAGCCCAGGGCCGTCTTCCTCAGCAAGAAAAAAAAAAAGAGGAGGATTGGCGGACGTTAGCTCAGGGCTGATCTCCTCACAAAAAAAAAAAAAAAAAAAGGCAGCATAGAGAAGACTGCTAAAAGCATGGACTCGAGATAGTCAGCGGGCCAGAATTCCAGCTCTGCGTTAGCTGTGTAAACCTGAGCAGGTGACTTTTACCCTCTCTCTGCTTCAGTTTCCTTAAAGGCTGTGGTGAGGATTAAAAGATACAAAAAGTGCTTAGAACAGTGCCCGGCACTTCTAAGTGCTTCAAAAGTACCGTCCTAAATATTCTTTAATAACAGAAGAAACAATGGTAGAGTAAGGACTAGAATGAAGACTATAAAAATGATGGCACTGGGGCCAGCCCGGTGGCGCAAGCGGTTAAGTGCGCACGTTCCGCTGCGGCGGCCCGGGGTCCGCCGGTTCGGATCCCGGGTGCGCACCGACGCACCGCTTGTTAAGCCATGCTGTGGCGGCGTCCCATATAAAGTAGAGGAAGATGGGCATGGACGTTAGCCCAGGGTCAGTCTTCCTCAGCAAAAAAGGGGAGGATTGGCATTGGATGTTAGCTCAGGGCTGGTCGTCCTCACAAAAAAAAAAAAAAATGATGGTACTAAAAGTACATGACGTTATACTTCCATAAAGTTTTTAACAAGTACAACCATTTTTTATGTACATAAAGTATATGAAGTTACATGTGACACTTTTAAACTTTTCAATTTACATTAAAAATGTAAAATTACATTAGGAAAAAATGCAAACCAGTTAGATATCCTCAACAGGTGGAGACCCTTAATGTTTACAGTTGAGCTTGCATTTGAGTGAGAGGAAAGTACACACACTCAATACTTCACCAACAGAAGAAACTTGCATCTCAGCAGTGCATTCAGAGACATAAGACTCACAGCCTATACTTAATAAAACCTAACTACCCATAGCTGAGCAAGTCGAAGTACACCAAGCTTCCATGGAAAATTCACAGGCCAGGTAATGCAGGCACCACACAGCATGACACCTAGTACCTGAACTCTTCCTGGCTGGGGCAGCTCCTCAAGTTCAGCCCGCCCCTCCCCTAGGATCCTGACTTGGCTTGCTCACTCTTCCTAAGGGATCTCCCTAAGGCAAGCCTTCTCAGTTCATCTTGCCATTTGCCCCTTCTCTCAAGCCACCTCTACACCCAGGGTAAATTATTAAAAGGCACTTGTTCTTTGATACATCATTTTATGTCTTAGCACACAAGTTATCTACATCCTTGCTCCTCAAGGATGGTTCCTTGTCCAGCAGCACTTAGGAGCTTATAAGAAATGCAGAGTAACAAGCTGCATTACAGATCTACTGAATCAGAATTTGCACTTTTAAACAAGAGCCCTAAAGGATTCCCATGCAGATTCAAGTTTGAGAAGGACTGCTCTATATGACTCTACTGCAGATAGATGTAAAAATTCTAATTTAGAGATATGGTACGAAAATTACCAAGCTGTGGAATCAGAAAAGCTCATTAAGAGAAATAACCAACATAACTGAATTTCCTTTTTACCACTGACATCAACAAGTGTTCAAAGGTTTCATTTCAACAACGCCTACATTGAATGCTTCCTGCTTTATGTCAGTATTTTGTGCAAAAGCACAACACTAATAATACATAGTTTTAGTGGGACTGTATTTTGTTGTACAGAGTACCGAAAAAATGACCAGGTCTAGATATCTCAGCGCAATCTGGCCCAAAGGTGTGCAACCTGCACGCTAAAATTTTGACTTAGTCCACATGGGAGCTGACAAATGAAACTCTTTCCAAAGAGCCATTATTCAGGAAAAATCTAAAGGATGTAAATTTTAAACATAAATCATATTTCTGGAACTAAAACTATTTAATAGCTAGAACTGAACAAACTCTAGGTCACTCGTAGAACCGAAAATTGTTTTGGAGATTTGTGTTCCTTTTTCCAGAAGTAGGGGGAACAAAATCAACTTTCACCCTCTGCAAAGTTCTTCTTATGTCCTGAAAGTCCTCAGTTTGCACATTCTTACAGGTGAAAAAACTTTAAGTCGTACTAAAACAAGGTCACGTTTCTTTCCTCATAGGTGAAAGGGTCTCACTCTTCTACAGGCTGCATTTTAAAAGACTTGGGGAGTCCGGGCCCGTTTGGCTTCCGGTGTGCGAAGGAAGCGTGCTGCCCAGGACTGAAATGAGCAGGGAAATTTACCAAGTAGGAAGTTGAGCCCGAGTCCAGCCACCAGGCTCTGCCCTCTTGCAGCAGCTGGCCTTGCAGCCCAGGCCCCCACCATCCAAGGGAGGGAAGGCAGGCAGGCAGGCTGGGGGAAGCAGCCTCCTCCCCCGCCCGCCCTGGAGCTGGGGGAGCCTCCCCTCCCGCCACCCACCCCCCACGCCGATCCGGGAGGCGCACCAACGGGGGGCGGTGCGACTACCCGTCCCCGGCGGCAGCATCCTTAGGCCTTCCCGGGAGGCGGCGGCAGCTGCAGGAGCAGCGCGAGGGGAGGCGGGACTCGTTCTGAGAGGCTGAGGGGGAGGCCGGGGCGGGAGCGACTGCATGTGCGGGCTGCACTGGAGGAAGGCGGAGGCGCTCAGGGGCTCGGGCTGTTTTACGATTATCATCATCATCATTTTACCTGTGGCGCAGAAGGGCTCCCCAGCTCCTACTCCCTGATTCCTCCTCCTCCTCCCCTCCTCTTTCTCTCTCTCTCCCTCAGTCTCTGCCGAGCGCTCGTGGAACCGGCCGGGCCCGACCCGACCAGAAAGAGAACAGGATGGGAGGGGGCGGCGGCGGCGACCAGCGACCACGTGACCACGCTCGCGCCGTAACGGCGGCCGCCTCCTGCCGCGCGCCCTCCCGGCGCTCCACCTCTAATAACCCCGCGGCTCGCGCGCCCGGGACGCTCGTGCGCAGGCGCCCGCCGGGGCCTGGAGACTGCGCGGGCGCGCCACGCGCTCGCTCTCGAAACCTGGGCTGTGGGGCCGCGCGAGGCGCGAGGTGGGGACTGAACCGTGGGCTGAGCAGGCCGGCTGCCAGGGCGCATGCGCAGGAGGGCTATTTTTTTTTTTTTTTTTTTTTTTTTTTTTAAACCACCTTTTCTTTTCTCTTCCTCTTCTGTCCTCCTCCCCCCGACCAGCACACAACTGGAGGCTGGGAACGTGTCGCTGGAACTTAGGCACTCACACTTAGCACCACTTTCCCAGGGTGGGACTGAGGAAAGGGAGATGCCAGCCCCTGGGACCCTCCTGAGAGGCTGGCCCTCCTGCCCAAGAATTTACGTTTCCTTGTTGCGTGTAAATGGCCTTCCGTTCGACATTTTTCTATAGCTGAGTAGACTCCTATTCATGCTTCAAGACCCAGCTCATGTGTCACTTCCTCTGTGAAACGTACCTCACTCCGCTTTGAAGGAGTCAGCATTTTGTGCAGACCTACTTTAGAATAACTCATAGAAAAACACTTTATAAGTGTTTTTTACAAACCCACAATACTAGGCCCAGAGTTTATCTTTTCCTCATAACCTAGGATGGTATGTGTCTTTAACATTGTGGTATCTCTGTCAAGGTCTGATGACTGACTATCAGAACGCAGGCAATGTCTAAACCCTGTGCCTTATTGGCCTCCCCCTTTGCTTAACTATGATTTAAGATTCCTTTTAACCCAAGCACGTGGAATGTCAGCGTGTGTTTCCTCAATATGAAAGCCTTTGAATGGTAATGCGAATTAGAGTGGTAAATGCTTCACCTAATAAAAAAGATTTATGGTCTTTTATTAGGCTATCTTCACAAAGAACTCCAAAGGAAATTGATACTGCTGAGTTCAGAAAAAAGAAACCAAGGCAGAGAAAGGTCGAATTTCCAAAGGTTAGCTAGCTTCAGAGGAGGGTCCCTGTGTGGGAGACCTTTGTTCACAGAGAGGCAAACCCTCCCCTTCATACAGGGATTCCCTCTCCTATTGGCCCTTTTGTTGCAGAAGCTGGACAGGTTAAGTTAGTGCCTCTGGCCAGATTTAATCAGGGCAAATAATTAAAATGTAAAAACTTAGTAACTGGCAGTTCTGGCTAGACCAGTCATCGTTACTGTTAAACTAGGGAATACTGAGATGGTGTTCAAGAAATAGAACTAGCAACAAAATCCCAGAAAATGTTGGGATAAATGTTGATTGAGAAACAGTATTAACAAGGGCTTCTGAGAAACTAGGAAACTCACAACCTCAATACTCCAATCTCACATGTCTGCAATGTTGATGGACTCTTTTCCACAGTTACCGATGTATACACCCAAGGGGTGATCCCACCCAATAGTTTCAGCTACCATTCAGATAAGCTGGTAGCATTCCATTCTAAATATCCAGGCCAAGGTTCAGACTCTGTGGGAGACTGCTCTTTTGGTGGCTCACAATAAGCCATGCCTCCCCAGTTTTCATGCTCTTGTGTAATCCTCTCCCTTTGAATCTGGGCTGGATCTGTCACCTGCTTTAAACAATAGAATGTGGCCAAAATGGCTGTGCTACCCAGGCCTAGGCCTTAAGAAGGCTTTGTAGCGACAACACTGAAATTTACGAGACCCGGTACTCATGGAAGACAGAGATGATTGAGAAATCCCTCCACTCATTTGTGTTCTGGGACATGGCTTACAACAAAGACCCACCCTTCCCCCTCTAACTTAGATGTGACTCACTGTCCACTCTTCCTCATAAGACTAGAGATGACTCCTTGTTTACCTGTGACAAGGCCAAACACAGACCTCTCCCTCTTTGCCTAAACCTGTTGACGAGGTCAGACACAAAGCCTTCAACTTCCTGTTCTTTGTCTCATGAATGATTAGCCGAGATTAGAACTGTTTGTCCCATGAAATTAGCTAGACACGGAGACAAACATTTCCTGGCTGACTGAGACTTCTGATTACAAAACAATCCCAACTATAATCTGTATAAACAACTACAAAACTTGTTTGGTTTTATCTCTGATAGCAGCTTCCATTTTTGCCCTTTGGGGGAAGCACCATATAAGAAATCCAGCTACTCTAAGACTACCATGCTGTGAGACATCTAACCTAGTCACCTGGAGAGGCTGAATGGAGGAAAACTGAGGCCCCTGGCTAACAGCCCCAGCTGTGCTCCCACTGGACACAGCGCCAACCTGCCACACATGTGAGTGAAGCCATCTTGGAAGTGAATTCTCCAACCCCAGTCACTAAGTCCCCCCAGGTGATGCCACACAGAGCAGAGATGAGCTGTTGTCTACCACGCCCAAATTGCAGAACTGTGGGCAAATAAGATTGTTCTGCTAAACTGCTGAGTTTTGTGGTAGTTTGTTAGTTAGCAGTAAGTAACTAGAATAGACCTATTTATCCAGCTGTCTGCTAGAGATGTGTCCCAATGGTCCCAGAGACACCTCAAACTCAACCTGCTCAAGTTAAGTTTTTCAAATTCCCTCCAAACCTGCCCCTTCTCCTGCACCCTCTACCTCCACTGGTGGTGCGTCATCCCCCCAGGGCCCCAAGCGGATAACCTGGGAGTTTTCCTTGACTCTGCCTTATCCTGCAACATTTAGTCACCAAGTAGTGGATTTTCTTCTCCAGCCCCACCAACATCTTCTCACCTCAGATCCTCATCATCTCTCTCTGGAACTACTGAGGATTAGTCAGTTTCTTCCACGTTGCAAGGAAGAGTCACACATGTACCCATATTACCTTAGAGGCTTATTGTCAGGCAGGAAGTGAACAGATGTGGGAAACCAGCCCAGTCATCTCCCATCACCTGTATCCTGGTGGTTTCAAGGCTGGGAAGCCCAGCTAGCCCTCATGGAGAGCCACAGCAATGATCCCATCCTTTAGGCCACAATAGTAGCTCTAGGATTCAGCTTCT
The DNA here is from genome assembly GCF_020826845.1 of Diceros bicornis minor. Lineage (NCBI taxonomy): Eukaryota > Metazoa > Chordata > Mammalia > Perissodactyla > Rhinocerotidae > Diceros > Diceros bicornis. The sequence continues at coordinate 23,859,732 of NC_080741.1, forward strand.
CTCTGGCTTCTCATATCTTTAGTTTCCAAGAGAAAACCTGAGGGGTCTGTTAGTCCTCAGTCAGTACAGAACACTATGACAGAGCTGAGAGTGGCCCACAATCTAATCTAGGAAAAAGAAACTAAAGTAATAAAGTTGATCATTAATAACTCTATAAAATATAAATATTGTATAAAAATTCATTTTGAGTTATGCTACTGATGGTGCTCAGGGCAAGCTGCCCCAGGAAGCACCACTCTAGTATGCGGATTATTTCGAGCTGAAGACAATAAGGACTCAGAGAGCTCAGGAAAAATATTTGTTTCCCCTCCCAAACTGCCTAAAGAATTTAAAACCAAAAAAAATCTGTTTTAGGAAGGGGTTATTATCATGACTGCTATAAAAGATAATTTAGGATAGAGGTTACAATAGAAAAGGCACCAACAAGCCCATCTTATCCGGAGTCCTGTCTCTCTGGCCACATTCTTTGGATGGCCCTGCAGGAGTTGCCAGACAATCATTTACATTTATAAGGGAAATCTCCATTTGTAAAGGTATCTCCCTCTCTGTTTGGAGAAGAGAGGGGGGGTGAGCTCATTTCTAGTAACTTATCAATGTGGAAGATAAGGCCTTGGGGCTGTATAATAAACCTTACTCTTGTTTACTGTGCTTTAGTGATAATCTCCTGTAATTGACTCCCCCCACCCCCAAAATCCTCCTTTGTCATTGGCTAAAAATGATATTTAAGACGAGAGTTTCTGCTATTGTGTTGAGAAACGCAGTGTCCCTGCTTTCTCCCATGTATACATGTTATTAAACTTGGTATTATTTTCTCCTGCTAACCTGTCTTGTTGATTATTTGGCCAGCCAGAAGAACCTTAAGGGAAAGGGCAGAGGGAGATTAGCCCTCTTCCCCCGACAGTTTTGGCGAGCCAGCCAGGAGAAGCACTGGCTGGTAAGTTGTCTTCTCTGGCTGGAAGACCTGCCTTCTCCCTGGACTACTGCAGATGATGAGATACGGGAACGCCTGACGAAAGCCGGCAAAAGGTAAGACTTCTTACCACGTCAGCCTCCCAGAATCTCTATCTGCGGAGTCCGGCGGAAGGAAGTGGTGAGAATTTTTTCTCTTTCTAAATTTAGATTGGCAGGAGAAAATATTTGGGAAACTAGTTTCTTGGGCTTTTAGTGACTCTTGGTTTAAATTTGGTAGAGTACTCTTGGTTTTTGATCTTGATCCCTTTTCCTCCCAGAGATAGTCTCTGTTTTTCTCTTTTGTCTGTGTCTTTTGTCATAAGAAGGAAATACCATAGGGTAGGACGCAGGCATAGGCCCTACAAGCCTGCTGTCCGGGCCGGCCCCACAGACTGGTGAGTTTGCGGGTCTCACCAGACCGGCGTCTACAAACTTTGCTGTGGGTTATTATGCACATGAAGTGAATGTCATTGCCAAGGGCATCTTGGAAGCCAAAAAGGCCGCAAATTTAAGTGGGCGCGGGTCGAGCAGTTAAGAGCCATTAGGGCGCTCGCCACTTTCAGAAGACTCCCGTGACAGGATAAGTTGGATCACGGAACGGGGTAGATGACACAGGTCCCCCGCCAACTGCAAGAAAATGTCCGTGCAACGACGAGGTACTCTGTAAAGCACACAGTCCCCAACCCCGCGGCACCTCCCCCCCAGGTATTATTCTGGCTCCAAGAGACCTAAGGCGTGACTAAAGCTGTCATTGTGCACAGAAAAAAAAAAAAAAAACCGGATGAGGTTTTTCCTTCTGTCTTGTTCTGTGTCCTGAGAAAACTTGGCTTTGTGACCAGTGAGAATATTCTCCTTGGTCTCCACCATACGGAAGGTGCATTTACCGGGGTGCACCTTGGTGGCCAGTCGAGTAGACTGGGGTTCCGAACTGTCTCTTTGTCCGGCTGTGCCAAGTTCTCAGGGGAGTTTGTCATAAAGGGCCCAGTCCATAAGGGCTTTTGTTGTCTTAACCTTCGTTGCTTGTTAGTGCTGGAAAAATCCCATTCCAGTATCGCCCGCCCGGTGTCACAGATTAGCGGGTCTGTGACTGGAGGCGTCCCACACTATTGTGGGAGACCGGAGACACCCTTTTATCCTTACCGCCTGTACAACAAAGGTCTTTACTGTCTCTGAATATCTTTGGGAGTGAATTCTGTGGATCATGGGGGCTACATCATCTGCGCCCTCACCAGGGACGCCTCTTTGCGTCCATGGTAAATTTCTTCTAAGCGTGGAAAGTTACCTCCGGGTCTTTCCTTAAAAAGGCTTATTGGTTTGAGTCACTATTGGAATAAATATACAAGTGAAGATCCTACTCGTCAATGGCCAGACGACGGATCCCTTGAATTGGAAAAACTTCTAAATTGGGGGAAAAAAAAAAATGTTTTGAGAGCTCTCACATAATTGCTTAATTGGTACCTAAGAATTAAGGTCAGAAAAAGGAAGGAAAAAATTTGACTAGTCTTAAGACCTTGACTCAGGTTACAATTAAATTGAGAACATGTAAAAGTGTAAGTGTTGATAAGATTATAAAGGTTGGAATGTTTGAGCTAATTTTATACAAAGAGGTTACATCAACTTTGCCTGAGTATGTTTTAAAATGTCTGACTGGGAATGCTTCTCTTGTCCAAAGTTAGAAGACCAAGACCTATTGATAAAAATCTTAATGATAATTATGTTTAAAGGTATAAGAGGTGACGAAATTTACATGAAATTTTGTAAGAAAAAAACTGATGTTATTTCTATTACAGAACTGGTTAACAAAAATAGTAATTTAAATGATGGCTAATTTTATCTGAAGTCTTATGAAGTCTTATAGGCAATCTAAATAGTTATTGGGAATAAGTAACTAAATAGTTGTAAAAAAGATGAATGTTGGATGAACTTTAAACAATAATTATGTGTTATGTTGGTTACAGCTTCCAAACTCTTTTTGGTGATTTAAAACTTTAGAGTTTTGTTAAAATTTATGATAAAAAATTCACTGAGTATCATCATTTCCAAATAACATAAGATATTAGACATTGATTGCTAAATGTACATTTGTCTACTTTTGGCTTTTCATTACAGGAAAACTAAAAGATATTTTGGGTCTATTGGTAAACGTGTTTTATTAAAAGATTGTACTATAAAGTAATGTGTTTCCAGAAGTTATGAAGTGTTTATAAATTTTCCAAGCCACAAGATACTAATGTAAAAGAAAGTTTACAATTGTTTACTTAGTTTTTACTTACAAATTAAGGTTTCTAAGGGGTAAAATTCCTAATTAGTATATGTGATTGAAGCTACTAAAAATTAAGAAAAATATGTCTGTGTACAAGGAAAGTAAGATGTATAAAGGTACAAAGAATGGAAATATTTTGTTTGGTTAAGAAAGATAAATTTGTCCTCAAGTACTAGGAGGGAAAAGAAAGACATGGGACAAATTCTGAATGTAAAAGGAAAGTTATAAAAGGTTTGTGGAAGAAGAATTCTGGAAAAAGAGTTTTATGCATGGTCAAGTTGGCTAAGATTGAAATGAATTTAATTAAGTAAATGAGTTTTAATAGCAGAAATAAGCTGGTGCAAAATTAAAATTTGGTCTTCTGTCTCTTAAAATGATAATTTTCTTAAACTTGATAAAGAGGTTACAAAAGATTTTTCTTTACCTTTGAGTAAGTCTACCTAAAAGACAGAAAAAAAAAAAAACTGTTAAAATAACTTACTACGTTCAAAAGACTGAGGTCTCTCTATTAAGGCTTTTGGACTGTTAATGCTCTGTTTGCTTTGATTGTTTATATTTTTGACAAGCTCCACCAAAATTCATATCTTAAATAAAGTCTTTTTTTTACTTTTTCTTTGAGAATTTTCAAAGGGCCCTGGAACTTCTCAAAGAAATTTGCTCTCTTCCTATAAGGGGAAAGATACTAAACTTATTAGGCTTATTCAATATGTTCAATTATATGAAAAGCATTGTCAGACCAGTGATGATAAGCCTGCTTAGGTGCTACTATGTGGGCAAATGTTATTGACATAGGTGTTTTAAAATTGTATAACATTACTAAAATTCTGATCTGTCCTGGTTATCAGTCATAATTCTGGTTATTATTATTTTAAAGTGTTGTATGTCACAAAATTAACCAAATTTCCTTGTCAATTGCCATTTTGAGGTCTTGTTGTTTACAGACTTATTTCTTTGCTCTAATGCTTTTGCAAAATGTTTCGACTTCAGAAAAATTCATGGAAAGGACTCTGACATTTACACTGGAGTACAGGTTTCTGACAAACTTTCTGATCATAAAACTAAACTTGGTAAAATATTACAGAAATCCGATGGAGAAACTGATGACTTCATAAAGCCACTAACAAAAAGAGTGGGATCAAGAATGGATTACACAGGACTGAATAAACTGATAAGGATGCTTATAATTTTTATGATTTTTCATTTGAAGTATTGCTGAATTTTTAATATTTTGTTTTTTCAGATTTAAGGAAAACTTTTTCTCTTTTCTCCCGAGATAGCTATGACTTACAGCAATTTAGTAAATGATATTTTTGTAAGTAAAATTAAAATATTTATCTTTTTCTCTCTATCTGATCCCTCCAGGATTTGGAAACTCTTAGTCAGTGAGTATTGTTGTTTTCATGGCAATATAATTATTTGCATAAGTTCGGTAAAAATCTGTTCTCCTTATAACAGGACACAATTGAAAACACTGGTTATATTACCAAGGTTGTGACTGGAACATCATATTTGCCATATAACCATACAGCCTTTGAGGAATGAAGATTGGACTTTATGGAATAAAGCCACATGGAAATATTAGCCTGGTACCTTATGTTCCAAGCAGCACTTACTAGGATAAGTAAAAAATGTCACTTATCTGGCAGGTACAAGGAACCTTGAAATATTTTGGGGAAACCTCGGAATAGAGGAATTCACCCAAATCTATAGGTATTGCAGGCAAAGTCTGATGACAAAATCCTTGGCTTGGCTTTCCTGGCCTCGAGAGACCTTTAAAGTTCAATGTGAGATTCCTTATAAAAAGTTCCAGCAAAGCAGATTTAAAAGAGCCTATGTGATCAACTGCTATTCTTGCTGTACTTATGTAAATAATTGGGCCAACTCTATTGGAACGAGACTTATTTTGCAAACTAGTTTTAATTTTGCTATCTTAATAAAAATGAGGGTGATTTTAGAGAAAAAATTATATTTCAGTAAAAACTATAGTATACATTTGCGGATATTAGATCCTAGTTTTGTTAATTGTCTTTTGAGGTTTTTGTTTTATATCTGTTGACTAGACTGGATCCTGATTTCTTCTAGTCTCCTGAAATATCTGGCTACAGATATCCAAACTAACGGTTTTGATTTTTTCCATCATTTTCATTTGAAATCACTGAAAACTGAACCTGCCCTTTTTTCCTGAAGCCTTACAAACTGAAGCTGATGAACTTGATATAAACTTAAGAGATGACCTGACGACACCATCAGAGACATTTTAAACTGCAAAAGATACTTTGACGCTGACATCTAACATTCTTCTTCACTGGCAGTCCTCTGAACTCAAAAACTGGTTTACAATTTGCTCTAACCATTAACCTTGTTTTTCTTTCATTTACACAAATATGCTTTTGGAGTCTGCCATGCTGTTGGCACAATTTAGAAATCCCGTGGTTTCTTAACTTCTGCAAGAACTCCTATTGCTAATGGACACTTAATTGCAGCCTTATTACAAGCTATTCACCTTCCTTCAAAAATTGCCATTGTTCATTGTTCAGCCCATACTAAGGAGACTGATGTCATATCTTTAGGGAATGACAGGACTGACAGAGCTGCTAAACATGCAGCTCACTATGGACCCCTTATCCCTTTTTCCACCCAATTCTTAAACCTGCCTTTATCCCTGACTGATATTATTAACTATCAGGCAAATGCCCCACAATCTGAAAAAGACAATTGGATACAAAAGGGTGCCAAACAATTATCAGATGGATTATACATTGGACCAAATGGACTTCCAGTAGCTCCTTTTCTTTTGACTTTTTGGCTTGCACTTATCTCCCACCAAATGAGACATATGTGCAAACGGGGGATAGTTAAGGAACTGAAAGACAATTGGTTTTGCCCTGGCATCCATAAAATTTCTGACCAAATCACCTCCCAGTGCACAACTTGCAAATCTTACCAAGTCTCTGGGAGAAATCAGTGTGATCCAGGAAGTCCTCCCAGGCCCACGTTGCTTTTTGCGGCACTCCAAATAGATTTTATAGACTTCCCTTCAGCTTTAGGTTACTCTCACTGTTTGGTTATTGTCTGCATGTTTAGTGGATAGACTGAATGCTATCCGACCAGACATGCAGATGCCACAACAGTGGTAAAGAAATTAATAACTGAAGTTATTCCTCGCTTTGGCATTCCTTTATGGATTGAATCAGACCAAAGAACTCATTTTACAGTAGAGATAAACCACTTGCTTGCAAAAACTCTGGGGTATTCATTAAAATTTCATACCCCATATCACCCTCAGTCATCAGGGCAAGTGGAACGTAAAAATCTAGATATAAAAAGAACTCTAAGAAAAGTCTGTCAAGAAACTGGACTTAAATGGCCAGAGGCTCTGCCCTTGGCCCTTATGAAGATTCAAAATACTCCAAATAGAAGACATGGACTGACTCCTTTTGAAATAGTTTTTGGACGTCCGATGCCTACTGGCGTCTCTAAACCTTCAATTCCTGGATTAAATGAATATTATGGGAACTTAAGTGAACAATTTGATGCTATGACTTGTTATATACAAAAATTAACTAGTATACTTAAAGCATATCATCAACAGGTAGAAGAGGCATGGCCACCACCTTCTGACAAACCTTGCCATCCCTTTCGACCAGGAGACCGGGTGTACATCAAGGTCTTTAGAAAAAAACACGCACTGTCACCTCGCTGGGAAGGACCTTATGAAGTCTTACTGATGACCTGCACTGCCATCAAAATAAAGGAAAAATCTTCCTGGATCCATGCGAGCCACGCCAAAATAGACCCAGAACATCGCTCTCAAGACAACTGGGAGATAATCCCCACAAGAGACCTTAAACTAAGGATTTCGAGGGCCAAAAGCCAGGCCCCAAAAGCAGCCGACATCACGAAGTAGACAGCTTTTCCCAAGATCACGGATCAAGAAAACCTACTTTGACCCATTTCCTCCCCCTTGCTTCAAAACTCCCTATATATATACACACTCACACACACAAACTATTAGTGGATATATATATATATATATATTTTTAATCATTTAATAGAAAGCTGACTGGAGAGTGCTAGTCTCTATCTGTCCCTCTTCCCCTCTCTAAGTCTCCGCTAAGGGCTCTTTTCCCATCCGTGTCTTGCTTTTACTAACCCTCTCCTTTTCAACAGGTCGGGCACAGACCAAACACCCCCTTATGCCAGTTTACCAAGCCCTAGCCACGCTAACTAATCAATCTGACTGTTGGTTATGTCAACAGCTAGATAGTGCAAAAGAACCTGAACTAGTCTTTGTTCCTGCTGATATGAACACCTGGTGGACTAAATACGGAAAATGGACGAGTAACAGAGTATGGTATCCGCAAGAAGGGAAACTTCACTCTGCTTCTTCTCCTGGTGAGTCACTTGGGCCCCAGAAAGATTACTTAAAAGGTCAAAGACTGTCCCTTGCCCAAGCACAAACAATAAGTGAAAGTTTTTCCCTCTGCATTGAAAATAAACATGGCACTGGACCTTTCCTGGGTGATATACCGAGACAATATTGCCGTCAAACTCTGTGGTTTGATTCCGCAGGTGGCATCTTCAGAACTCTCAAGGGAATTGTAAGTGACTCTATCACTACTCCCTCTGGCACAAACATTTGCCAAATCACCAAGTGCTCTGGATGGCCTACGAGCCACCCGTGTGCAACTTGGGGTATAGCAGCTATCCGCATAGTTAAGCTGCCCAATGCCACAGACTATATATGGGTGGATCAAAAATCTGGACTCACCTGGTCAGGTGACAAGACCAGGCTTTATAGCTGTCAGAATCAGACTGCAGGCCTCCTGTACCAGCTATTCCGCAATCTGTTCTGTTCTCGCAGACTGACTGGAGTTCATGGAAAATGGAGATGTTTAGGTAGTAACAGTGCAAGTGGCACAGATCATGAAATAGTCCAGATCCTGAGAACTACAGACTCAATTCTAACCTTGTCTTTAAACTACACTGGTCTTTTCATTTTATGCGGCAACAAAGTGTATAAAGGATTCCCACCTAATTGGTCAGGACGATGCGGACTTGGATACCTGGCTCCTTCTGTCACCAAACACTCCACCTTAAATGCTAGCCAAATTACAAACTTGGGTTCGTTTGTTCATAAGATTGTGCCACATAAACGTGCCAGTAGAGAAATCGTGGAAAATCCACTTGTGTATCACAACTCCAAGTTCTTTTCAGCCTTGAGAGTCCTATTCCCCGGCTTTGGAGATTATGAGTTGGAAAAAGCAATATTAAATCTCTCTATGGTAATGGACAAGAGTTCAACACCACCATGCAAACCTTAAACATACTCCAGTCAGAGATTAACAGCCTAGCATCTGTGGTGCTCCAAAATCGGCGTGCTCTGAACGTACTCACTGCCCAGCAAGGAGGAGCATGCGCAATCATTGGAGAAAAATGTTGTTTTTATGTGAATCAAACAGGTCAAGTAATATCTAACTTAAATCTATTAAAAAAGAAGATTGACATTTTTCATCAGATAAACGAAGCTCACACATTTTATTGGACTGACTTGTTTCCAGGATTGGGGGACTGGTTTAATGGAGTGTGGAGAAATGTGCTCCGATTTGTTCTTTTCTGCTTGTTCATCCTCATTCTAATCTATGTTCTTTTCTCTCTTTGCAGACTTCTTATCACCCGGGTACTAACACGATTTCTCTCTCCACAGTCACCAGCTCAGCTTTTAATATGTGAAACTTTCTAGGGAAGTTTCAGAGGAGGGAACTGATGGTGCTCAGGGCAAGCTGCCCCAGGAAGCACCACTCTAGTATGCGGATTATTTCGAGCTGAAGACAATAAGGACTCAGAGAGCTCAGGAAAAATATTTGTTTCCCCTCCCAAACTGCCTAAAGAATTTAAAACCAAAAAAAATCTGTTTTAGGAAGGGGTTATTATCATGACTGCTATAAAAGATAATTTAGGATAGAGGTTACAATAGAAAAGGCACCAACAAGCCCATCTTATCCGGAGTCCTGTCTCTCTGGCCACATTCTTTGGATGGCCCTGCAGGAGTTGCCAGACAATCATTTACATTTATAAGGGAAATCTCCATTTGTAAAGGTATCTCCCTCTCTGTTTGGAGAAGAGAGGGGGGGTGAGCTCATTTCTAGTAACTTATCAATGTGGAAGATAAGGCCTTGGGGCTGTATAATAAACCTTACTCTTGTTTACTGTGCTTTAGTGATAATCTCCTGTAATTGACTCCCCCCACCCCCAAAATCCTCCTTTGTCATTGGCTAAAAATGATATTTAAGACGAGAGTTTCTGCTATTGTGTTGAGAAACGCAGTGTCCCTGCTTTCTCCCATGTATACATGTTATTAAACTTGGTATTATTTTCTCCTGCTAACCTGTCTTGTTGATTATTTGGCCAGCCAGAAGAACCTTAAGGGAAAGGGCAGAGGGAGATTAGCCCTCTTCCCCCGACACTACATATAATACAATTCATACATTTAAGGTAGAAAAATTAAATTTGAACTGACATCAGCATTCTTAGAAAAATAACAATTGAGACACTATTTTGCAGGTACTTATATGCTGGTTGGCATCTTGGTTCTCTGCTTTGGCATCTACCTGCATTCTCTGACTCAGGGCACGGCAGAAAGTAAAGTACAAAAAATGCAGATGTTCTCCAGGAAACGTGGAAACTGAGGGGACAGCCCTTGTCAAGGACTAGCTCTCTCCTAGTGCTCTGCCTGTGGGGACACTCCCTGGACCCACTCTGGCCAAGCCAACATCCACATCCCTTCTCCTGGATCTTTTCTCTTCCACTCCACTCAACTCTCCTGGGTAAACAGGCCACCATCAGATCCTGAAATTGCCATAATGGCCCAGACTAACCTGATAACAAGATGTACATCCGCAGTATATGGCAGTGAGAGGGGTATGGTAAGCATGGGCTGTGTGTGGAACTGACCTTGGGAATCATCTCCTCCTTTGCTACCCTGTATTTCCATCCATGGAAATACCCTGCTCAGATCTCCTGCTGCAGGGAGCACAGTTGACTTTTAGCCTCAGCTGCCCCTGCTGGGTCCACCATTGTGTTTATGCAGAGGCCACATTTCCTCTGGGCTGCTCCCAGTCAGTGACTGAGCACAGCAGGGGTACTAGTGCAACCCCATTCTTGAGGTATGCAGGATTCCTCTAATGGGCAGCTTTGGCTCAAGGATTCCCCAGAGGTCTGGTCAAAACTTTCCTAGAACTGCCTGCAGTCTTAGGATCTTCTTAGTCAATCTTCCTTCCTTCCCCCTTGGCTTTTACAGGTGTCAGACCTGCATTGTGGTCTGGAGTCCCTCCCCATTGCTCCTGCTTCCTTCCCTTTATCCTTCACTGGTATTCTTTCAATAAAACTTTTGTACATTCAATCCCATCTTGGTATCTGCTTCTCTCAGGACCTGAACTGAAACCCACCTCCATTCTAGGACTTCATCGGGCCCACCCTCAGACTAGAACTACAAGTCACAGTTATGAGTAATATCAAGAAATCCAAATTCTTTCATTCTTTTGTGTTTGGGTTTTGAAAAAGTTTTCATCTCTTGGAGCCATCCATTAAAATACAGCTAATTCCAAGTAGAGATAACAACAAGCTAAAGCTTTCACTGTTAAAAAAATAAGAAAGATTGTTAAAAGCTACTTTGACTATAAATATAATTAAGACTGTAATCAAGATTGTTTGGCTAATAATAAAAATTACTAAAATTTTGTGGGATAACATGGGCCATTTGGGTACCCCCTCCCCATTCTGTGTTCCTATAGCAGATACTTTGGGGGCTATTTGTCCAGCTCATAATAAGAGGTCTCTCCCATCAACCCTCAGTCACCTCTCCCTTCTCTCCATCCCCAACCTCCATCAAGAACCTGAAACAAACAGGGCCAATCAGCTTCTCTTTCTGAGAAATTGAGACTTGAAATTAAAAGGCAACCTAGTTGGTTAGTCTTTATGTGTGGCTAGAACTGTAACAACCCAATGGAGTAGGCCATTTCATCAGTCAAGTTCTGATCAGGAGACTAGAAACCACTTCAGGTATTTACAACACAGGAAATCTAATACAGGGAATGAGTTACACGGGTGATGGAAGAACTGCAAGTCAATCAAGCAATGGGGAGGTTACCCAGAAATTAGCAACAGCAGGAGGGAACTGTACTACTGTTTAGCTGAAGAGACACAAGAAAGAGCTCATGTTACTGGGGCCCCAAGTCATGGGAGGCTACACCATGGTAATACAGAGTCTGAGCAGTTGCACGCAGAGAGAACCACATACTTAAGGCAGCTTTCCTCAGAAGGCACTTGCAAGGTGTCCCCTTCTCCTGCTGACAGCCGCAAGGGGTGGGACAGGGTCAGTTTCCTAATGAAAAATCATGGCTATTTGTCAGATGGGGAAAGAGATGCTTGGCAGACAAAACAATACATGTTCACTGCATTCCTTCCACTAGTTACTCAGCACATGTATATACCCTCTTCATATACATAATTTCAAAGTGCTCCACCCCCTATAAAGCAACTGTCCATTTACTAACCCTGTAACTAAAGAGTAGGTATTATTAGCAGGGACACAACCAATTCATCAGTGATATTAGGCTTTAGTGATTTGGGGCTTTAAAGTCATTTTAACTCTCATCCAAATCATGGAAAAAAACAAGAATGATATTATTCTACAGAAAGCCTACCCGCTCCAAAATGCTGAAACCAGAAATCAATTTGTATGTAGTGTCTACTTACCTATGTGTGATAGACTGCTGGCTCCTCTTCTCTTCCGAATTTATTTTTCTCTTCTTTCATTGGAATTGAGTTTTAGCTGGGCACATGGCCATCTGCTTAGAGACTACATTCCCCGTTCTGCCTTGTGGCTGGGTGTAGCTGTGTGACTTTGTTTTCATCTATGAAGTGTAAGAGGGTGCAATGTGTACATTTTCCACATTATTTGGTCAAAAGAAAATTGCTTGCCTTATACTGACTATTCCTGCCACCTGAAACACAGACATGGTGGCAAACCAGCTTCCAATGTGCAGAGCTAGCAGAGCAACAAGATGGAAGGAAACCAGGTCCCTGAATTGCTATGTAGAGAGCCACTTCGCCGCCCTTCACTGCCCCGCTACACCTTTGAATTAGAGAGAAATAAACTTCTACCTTATTTAAGCCACTGAATTTTTTTAATCTCTTTTTTAAAAAAGAGACCCTATCTGATACAATGTATATATTATATTCTGTTATATATTATATTATAGACCCTATCTGATACAATGTATATATTATATTCTGTTAACTAGGTTGGCATGTGGAGAATCTCATGAAAGACTGTCTAGATCAATTTTTAAAACACAGATAAATTCACTTGCCCTTAGAAGAAATGATGTCAACATTTATGGATATATGAAAAATATCAAATATTTTGATACTGCAAGGCCCATTTTTGTACCATTATGCTTTTTATTATCACCAGAGTACCCATGCTTAAAGTTGCACTTAAAGACCTTGGAACAGTCAGAGACATTAGGAGACAGCATAGAATAGATTTTAAGTGCATCGGACTAGAAGTAGAATTACCCAAGTTTAAATTCCAATTCCCCTTACTTGTTAACGATGTACTCTCAAGTAGGTTACTTAACCTTTGTGGCTTCAGTTCTATCTATGAGATGGGGATAATAATAGTCTCTAACTTATCAGGTTGTTGTGAGCATTAATTGAGACAATCCACTATTAAGTAAGGTATTTAGCACATGGCAACTGTTCAATTAAAAATAGACATTATATTTATATTATATTATTTTATATCTTGGAGTCTTGATCAGAAAAGTACATCTGCAGTCTGTGGGAAGAACAAATTATTCTAAATATAACAGTAATGATTGGGATTCATTGTTTGCATACCCCAAATAGCAAATTCTGAACTTTACTTTGGACATCAAAAAGACAAAGGTATTTTTGTTGTACTGCCCGAACATCGATGATATACCTACTAATAGGCTTAAATGGCACGGCACTAAAAGTAATATCTTTACTTTGTTATTCTGAAAGCACATTATCTCAAAACATTATCCTATAAGGAGAAAGAACTTATAGGAGGGAAAAATCAGTGTTGATTTTCAACAGTTTTGTGGAAGGACAATGGAGTCATGATCACAATTATGTGAAGCCATTTCTCTGAAGCTTTTGTTCTCTGTGATAGCAATTATTTCCATTGGATTACTTATTCTTGGTCAGGTATGTACAGATGGTTCCCTAGTAAGCGCCTTTCAGCAGTGATTTTATGATGTCTGTGTTCCATATGAGACCCCTACATTTTTTCCAAGTACAGGTTTAAAATGTGGTGCCAAGAAAAGTGTAAATAAGCAACATAGCTTATACCATTTAGTTCATATCCTCATTATAATGTTTGTCCCATTGTGTTATGACCAGCTGCTTGAATGTCTGACATTCCGTAGATCGTGAGCTTCTCAAGGACAAGCAGTATGTCGTATTCATCTCTGCATCAGCAGTATTTTAAGAAGTGCTTAGCATCTGGTAGGTATTCAATAAATGTTTGATATGAATAAAAGTAAATATGTATCACATTATGGAAATCATTACTTGCTACATGATTGAACGGTATTTTATCTCTCTATTGCAAAGTAACAAATTATCACAAACATAGTTGCTTAAAACAACATGCATTTATAATCTCACGGTTTCTGCAGGTCCAGAGTCTGTGCATGGCTTACCTAGTTCTCTGCTTCCAGATCTCTCATGGGTTTGTAATCAAGGTGAGGCTTGATTGGCTGAGGCTGCCGTCTCATCTGGAGACTTGACTGGGGAAAGATCCATTTCTGGGCTTACATGGTTGCTGGCAGAATTCAGTTCCTTGCCATTTGTAGGACTGAGGGCCTCAGTTTCTTGCTGGCTGTCAAATGGAGGCTGCCCTCAGTTTCTTGCCACGTGGGCCTCTCCATAGGGCAGCTCGCCACACAGCAGCTTGCTTCATCAAAACCAGCAAGAGACAGAGAGTTTCCTAGCAAGACAGATGTTACAATCTTATGTAACATAATCATGGAAGTGACATCTCATCACCTTTACAATATACTATTTGTTAGAAGCAAGTCACAGGTTCCTTCCACACTTAAGGAGAGGGTATTACATGAGGCTTGTGTACCAGGAAGCAGGGATAATGCGGGGCTATCCCAGAGTCTGTTCACCACAACAGGGCATTGGTATAAATAAGATATGAGTACTTGGTCCACTCAAATGAAGAAACAGTTAGGTTCACATGCTAATTCACGAGAATGTCCAGATGCTTTTCCAAATGTGTTAATGCCCCAGACACGTGATGTAGGAGGAAGAGAGTCTTTTACAGAAGTCTTTACAATTTGAATGGATGAGTCATAACTCAACAACAGAAAATAGTTGAATCCCCAAATCACCAGACAGTTTTGTTAGGCTGAAAGCCCATCTAGAAGTCCTTTAAAATGGTGACTGAAATATGAACATTGACGGTATGCAACATCTCTCTGCTAGCTTGGGAATTCACAGCAAAAGTGTCTCATGTGGTCTTTGGCGTGCTCCAGTTGATTCCATCCATTTGAATGCAGCCAAAGGCACTAAGCATGCACACAGGAAGACAAATGTATGAGAACCATCTACAATGGGAGGAGTATTAATTAACTATTGTTGCAACAATGCTGCATAATAAACAGCTCCAATATCCCAATGACTTACAAAAGCATTTATTTTTCTCACTTGAGGATTGCAGGTTGGCTGTGGTTCTCATGATCTAGCTTGGTCTTGGTTGGGCCAAACTCGACTAGGCTGGACTCCAGGCTTTGGGTTGGGTTCAGGTCTGTTCCACATGTCTTCCTCATTCTGGGACCAGCAGCTACACAGATGATGTTCATGTTCTGCCCATGGCAGATGACAGAAGTACAAGAAGAGCAAGTAGAAACATTCAATAACTCTTAAGGCTTTGGCTCAAAACTGGCGCACTATCACTTCTACCCACATTCTGTTGGCTGAAGCAAGTCATATGGCCGATAGCAATATGGTGGGAAAATATGTTCTGCTTACTTTAGTGGGAGGCAGTACAAAGTCCCATGACAGAGGGCATGGTGAATAATTCCAATGTAAGGAGAAACTGGAGTAATGAGCGAAGGCAAGCACAAGGTAACCAACCTTAGAAGCTGGTCAAATTGCTTTTGACACTATACTGAGCTCCCTGACTGCTGCTTTAAAAGAGCAGAGCACTCCATCATGTAACTAACAGCTCAGGCTGTGGATTGGTACGACACTGTGCTCCCTCGATATACAATCCTCTATAAAATACAAAATCTACATTATGGTAATATAATAACAGTAAGGATTTTATAAGCACAAGGGCCTTAAAAATTATAGTTCCCGTGGCAAATATAACAGTTTTTTGTGCCCATATACTGTAAAGGCAGAAGTCCTAACTATAAACAGTAATGGAAATCATGCACATTCAGGGATAAGGGTGATGAAAGAGTTATGGGTTCAGTTAGAAAAATTACTTGGGAATTTTATCTCATGGACAAAGCCTCAAGTAATGCACAGCATAACACAGCGAAATGTTTAGTAGGTGACTGCATAAATTAATTTCCATTCGAAAAGGCTGCAATGTTGTAATCCAAATACATTTTCTTAGATATATTATGCATTGAGTCAATATTTTATTCCTGTGTTTTTGTTTCAAATTTCAGTAGTTTTCTTTATCTGACTGTTCCTTCTTGGGATCTATTTCCCCACAGAGTCAACCTCATGAACCTGACAAACTGACATATTATGTTTCCGTTTACTTTTTAACTCACAGAGCCTCCAAAGATCATCTGTTTTTAACTATTGTTTACTTGTATAGCTAGAATGAATTAATATGGGGTAATTTGCAGCTTGTCATTTAACTTGGCTTATTTGAAGGACATTAGATGTTATACTATATTTAATTAATTAATTAAACATTAAATTTAATTTAAATTACACATAGAAACACCAGAAGTTGAAACACTATTCTATCAAATATACTTAAAGAACATAATGCTATTCCTTCAAATATAATGCTATTTCTTCCAAATTCTGTCGTGTCATAATAAGTGTCACATATGTAGCCAATTCCTGATATCCAATTATCAATTCATTTATGTATGCCTTAAGACATGAACAGATGCATTTCTGAAAAGCTGGAGTAGAGCTAAATTCCATATATCAAACTATTCTCATTTAACTTCTCTAGCTTATGTTAAAATATTGAAGGCATATTGCTAGGGCAAAAGCCTTTAAAAGCATGTCTACAGTTTGGGTTCACAAAGGGACTGTCTAGAGATGTCTGATGGGCTGCCTTACAATTTCCTGTTAAAATGCCCGTAAAGATACAGAAAAGGAGAAAGACTGACAATGGCACTGTGGACTTAAAATGAGAAAGGAACAGTTGCTAAAGTCCAGGTGGAATTTTGACTGTTTTATTGACGATGGGGTGAAAACATAGTCCTAAACTGCTTTCCATAAGCTCTTCCCTCTGAAACAGAATATGACAGATGATGTCAAAAACCAGGAAACAAAATTGGCACACCCCTCACTGTGTGCGTTTAACTCCAACATGCAGGTACTTTGCTGACCACAAATAAATGCCAACTGAGCCAGTGAGAGCTCAAGTCCTGTCATTCACCTTCTCTTTCCCCCACCTAATCTCAGTAGCATCTCTCTCTCCATGCCTTCAGAAACACAGCAGAAAGAAAGAGTAAGTGAACAGAGATAAGTTAAATTATGGGATTCTTAGTTAAACTAATGAAAAGTACAATAAAAGGGATAGAGGCAGAAAGAGCATGAGGAAGACTGCCTGCTGGGTGGGTAGATCTTGCTCATACACTACACTCTTCAAATAAGAATTGCTACCTGCTTAGTCAGAGAAACCAATGTTGAGAGCAGGAGAAAAATGCAACATCAGACCAGTAGACATACATTAACGTATTAGAGCAACATTTCTCAATGGGAGCGTTATTGGTTTTGGAGAAGTGTTTCTTTTTTGTATGAGACAGTTGGCTTCCCTGGCCCTTGGGTACTTGATACAGGTAGTACCCTCTGTGTTCCAGTTATTAACATTGTGTAATAAACTATCCCAAACTTGGTGGCACAGAACAATAATCATTTAGCTATGTTCACAGATTCTGTGGGTCAGAAATTGGACAGGGTGCAGCAAAGATGACTTTTCTATACTTCACCCCATCTGGGCCTCAGCTGGGAAGACTCCAAGACTGGGAGCAAGTCAATGGCTAGGGGGCTGAAATCATCTAAATGCTCCTTCAGTGATGTATCTGGCATTTGGGGTGGGAGGACTAGAAGACTGGGACTGCTTGTCAGAGCACCTCCATGAGGCCTCACCATATGGTTTGGCTTCATCACTGGATGTTGCGCATAGCAGTTCAGGGCTCTGAGGATGAGTGTTCCAGGGAACAAGGTGAAAGTGGCATGGCCTTTTCTGGCCTTACCTTGAAGGTCATCAGCATCACTTCTGCAGCACTCTTGACTAAAAGTAGTCTAAGCCCACCCAGGTTTGAGGTGAAGGACAGACCCACTTTTCAATGGGAAGAATGTCAAGGGAGATATTGTGTTATCTTTGGAAAACAGATTCTGCCTGTCATTAAGACAATCTGTATTTATTTCTATGGCTACCATAACAAATTACCCCAAATTTAGCCTCTTAAACAATACAAATTATTATCTTTTTGTTCTATAAGTCAGAAGTTTGACAGATTTCACCAAACTAAAATCAAGGTGATAGCAGGCTGCATTACTTTAGAATCAAGGTAGACCCTGTAGAATCAAGGTCTTATTTTCTTGCTGGCTGTCAGCTGAAGGCTGACAGTTCCCAGTTCCCAGCCACTCATATTCTTTGGCTAGAGGTCCCCTTCCTCCATCTTCAAAGCCAATAACTGCAGGCTGAGTCCTTCTCATGTAACCTCCCTCTGACCCATCTACCATCACATCTCTTTGACCACAGCCTAGAAGGTGGAAATGTTCTCTGCTTTTAAGGATTTGTGATTAGATTGGGCCTACCTGGATACTCTGTCCATCTGAAAGTCCATAAACGTAGTCACATCTGTTCCTTTTGCCATTTAAGGTAACTTATTCACGAATTCCAAGGATTAGGTCATGGACATCTTTGGAAGAGGCATTATTCTGCCTACCACACAAACTAAGCTACCTACCCACATTTTGAAATTCTTATTTTGGGATGGTACTCTCCCTGGTTAATATGTGCTGCGTTAGAGACTTTGCACATTAACTTGACCTTTGGGTTTAGGTTTGAGAATAGTCAAGGACTTTCACCCAGTCTATTGGAAAACACCAGGCTCAAACAATAGTGCTCTCGAAATTCCAACATGAATAGATGAAAAAATCCAACTTAGGGGTATATGAAAAAATACTCTAACAGCTAGGAACAGAAACACCACCTTTTAATATTCAAAGGAAGATCTTGGTTCTGGAAAAAAAAATGTCTCTAAGAAGTACATTAAAACTTTACAATACATACGCTTGAAATAATCAAAAATATACCCAAGGACATGGCTTCTTTGTGAAGAGAACAGAAATGACAAAACTGATATAAAGTTAGCTACGAAAGGAAACTGATTGAAATGAGAAAAAAAGAATAGAAGAAAACCCAAAGTACAAAAGCAGAATTAAAATCTACATAGAAGTGAGTAAAGAGCACAACTGACACTGCAAAATAATAAATCAGTAATGTGGAGGAAAAACTTGAGAAATCCTCCTAGAATGCATTATAATATTTAGGAATTTTTTGGTTGCAAGCAACAGGATCTCCATTCACTCTAGCCAACAAATTCTCCTTTGTTCTAAGAATGTTCAAGTGGAATCTGTCACTTGCAACCAAAATAATTCTAAAATAGTTTGAATAGTACATACCAAATAGAGTTTGAATAATATAACTATTAAGGCTGATTTAATATATATACCTCAGAATTTGTGCTCCACAAATAGAAGTTGTGCCTTTTCAATTGTCCATGAAGTAATGTTCCATTGAACTATTTTTTCCTTTTTATAAAAGGCAGATGGAATTAACCAACTCTGATGATTGTCATTTGAGCTTTACATATATATTTGTGCATTTTTGCATAAATGTAGTATACCTCATTACCAAAAAAAAAAGTCTCCCCCCCAAAAGTAAAACAACTTGACCAGAGAAACTGGGAAAAGACAGAAGTATGGAACTGATAAAGAAAAAAGCAAAGTCTAATAAATAAAAAATCCAAACAAATAGAAGAATTGATAAATTCATGAGGCACTTCTTTGAGAAAAGAGACAAAATATAAAGGAATATTAGTTTTTATAAAAAGTGGACATAAGAGCAAAGAAGACGGAAATTTTATTGGAAAATTATCTAAACAATGTTATGAAACTAATGTAACTTTGATACCAAAACCTAAAACATGTAATACACAATTTTATTTATGTAATAGGATCAAAAATCACAACTGACATAAGATGTTAATAAATTGAATTAATCAGTTATATTAAAATAACAATCCGCCATGATTTAGTTGTATTTAGGCTTATAATGCATAGATGCTCTAATATGAGGAAATCATATATATATGTTATATCATTAGGACAAACCAAAAAATTCATTATTCTCAGTAGAGGCTGAAAAAATTATTTAATAAAGTGAACATTCATTCCTGATAGAAACTCTTAATGAACCAAGAATAAAATTATACCTCTTTAATAATTCTCTTAAACAATAGCCCAAATAATTCTTTTTTATTTTTTTTGCTGGGAAAGATTCACCCTGAGCTAACATCTGTTGCCAATCATCCTCTCTCTTTTTTTTTCCTCCCCAAAGCCCCAGCACATAGTTGTATATTCTAGTTGTAGGTCCCTCTAGTTCTTCTATGTGAGCCACCACCACAGCATGGCTACTGACAGACAAGTGGTATGGTTCCACACCCAGGAACCAATCCCCGGCTGCTGAAGAGGAGTGCGACAAACTTTAACCATTAGGCCATCAGGGCTGGCTCCAAATAATTTTTTTTTTCTTTGAGGAAGATTGGCCCTGAGCACATCTGTTGCCAATCTTCCTCCTTTTTTTCCCCCTTTTTTTCTCCCCAAAGCCTCAGTAGAGAATGGTGTGTCATAGTTGTACATCCTTCTAGTTTCTCTGTGTGGGATGCCACCTCAGCATGGCTTGATGAGCTGTGTGTAGGTCTGTGCCCAGGATCTGAACCGGCAAACCCAGGTCACCAAAGCAGAGCATGCGAACTTAGCTGCTATACCACTGGGCCAGCCCCACCAAATAATTCTTAATAATAAGATATTACAGTATTGTTTCACAAAATGCCATTGAACAATTGAACAATACTAACAATTCCTTTTGAGAAACTTGGCTAAATTTGGTCGTAGTCAGTGCGGATGGGGGTGAGAATAGATTGTTAGGTTGTCATCACACAGGATATCAAGATAATTTTTAGGTAGATTAAAAAATTAAATGTAAAAATTGAAACATTAAATTATCATAAGGATAAATTAATTAATTAATCTGTCCTGGTGAAGGGCATTCCAAGTGTAAAAACAGCTTAAGAAATCACAAAGGAGGGCCGGCCCTGTGGCTTAGCAGTTAAGTGCGCACGCTCCGCTACTGGAGGCCTGGGTTGGGACCTGGGGAGCGCACTGATGCACTGCTTGTCCGGCCATGCTGAGGCCACGTCCCACATACAGCAACTAGAAGGATGTGCAACTATGACATACAACTATCTACTGGGGCTTTGGGGGGAACAAAAAAATGGAGGAGGATTTGGTAATAGATGTTAGCTCAGAGCCAGTCTTCCTCAGCAAAAAGAGGAGGATTAGCATGGGTGTTAGCTCAGGGCTGATCTTCCTCACACACACAAAAAAAAAATCACAAAGGATTAATACATTTAATTCTAATAAAATTTAAATCTTCTGTAAGTCATAAAATATTTTTTATTGGTCTTTTTTTTTAGGTCTTTATTTCTTTAGAACCTAAAACTAGGTTCACAGCAAAATTGAGGGGAAGGGACAGAGATTTCCCATATACCTACTCCCATACATTCATAGCCTCCCCCATTATCAACATCCCCCACCAGGGTGGTCCATTTCTTATAATTGATGAACCTACACTGGCACATCATAATCATCTAAAGTCTATAGTTTACCTTAGGGTTCACTCTTGGTATCGTACTTTCTATGGGTTTGGACAAATGTATAATGACACGTACCCATCATTAGGGCATCATACAGAGTATTTTCACTGCCCTAAAAATCTTCTGTGCTCCACTTATTCATCCCTCCCTTCCACCCCCCCCACCTCTGGCAACCACTAATCTTTCCCTTGTCTCTGTAGTTTGCCTTTTAAGAAGAAATACAAAGTGCCATTAAACTTATAAAAAATGCAAATTAAAGAAGAACAAAAATACTAATTGTTTTTTGGTCTCACAAATAAGCAAAGACTACTAAAAGATAATACTCTAGAATTATTGGATCCAAAGATGTGAGTTTATATAAGTCTATTCATACATATGCCAAATTGGTTGCAAGTTTCCAGTAATTTGGCAATATGTATGAAGAGATTTATATAAACCCACAACTTTGGACCCAATAATTCTACTTCCAGTTATCTATCCAAAAGAAATCAGTCAGCAATGTAGATAATGATTTTATAGAAAGATGTTTATCAGAAGATCATGATAGATAAAGCATTAGAAATAAGAATCATTAAACAATAGGGTAATGATTAAATGGTTGTGATATATCCGTGAAATGGAATATTATATAGATGTTACAAAGAATTTTGATAAATTGAGGAAACACTAACAATACAATGTGGTATTGTAAATGGAAAAAAGATACAAAATTATGTGCAGTATGATCCCAACTGGTTTAAAAAAATTGTATACAACTATATGTATACTGCACAGCATTTTTTTTCCATATGTGTTATTTTTATTATAGGCTATAACCTGCTTTATTTTTCTTTACATTGGTTTATAACATTGTATAAATTTCAGGTGTACATCATTATACTTCTATTTCTGCATAGATTACATCATGTTCACCACCCAAATACTAATTACAACCCATCACCACACACATGTGCCCAACTATCCCTTTCACCCTCCTCTGCATAGCATTTATATTAATTTATATAGTATAGCAGAAAAACTAGGAGAAAACCACCAAAATATTTACAGTGGCTATCTCTTGGTTGATAGCTTAGGGATAATTTTGATGTTCTTTATTTTTTTCTATAGTTTCCAAATTTTTTATAGTGAACGTATGTTCTTTTTATAGTCAAGTATTATTTTTATAATCAGAAAAAAGAGAAACATTTTAAAATCAGCTTCTCTCTGTAAGAACAGAGCATTCCACCATCAAGTTACTGTGTAACAAGTTAAAATCTGAGGCTTGCACTTTTTCATCCTTGATGATGATTGATAGAAAGTACTTTCTTTCATTTTAGGATTACTCTGGACTCCCAAATTAAGGTTCTTCCTGGGTGCTCTCTGGGGTGAATTTTGCAACAAGCTTTTAAAAGATTAAAACAGCAGTGTTATTCACAATGGCCGAAAGGTGGAAGCAACCTAAGTGTACATCTACGGATGAATAGATAAACAAAATGTGGTGTATACGTGTGATGGAATATTATTCAGCTTTAAAGAGTAAGGAAATTCTGACATGTTACAACATGGATGAAACTTGAGGACATTATGCTAAGTGAAATAAGCCAGTCACAAAACGACAAACACTGTGTGATTCTACTTATATAAGGTCCCTAGAGTAATTAAATTCATAGAGACAGAAAGTGGAATGGTGGTTGCTAGGGACTGCGGGAAGGGGAAAATGGGGAATTCGTGTCTAATGGGTAGAATTTCAGTTTTGCAAGATGAAAGAGTTCTGGAGACTGATTTCACAACAGTGTGAATGTACTGAACACTACTGAACTGTACACTTGAAAAAGATGGTAAATTTTATGTTAAGTATATTTTACTACAATAAAAAAAAGAAGATTAAAACAGAGAGAGAGAAGGAGAACAGAAGGGAAGAATAGAAAACTCTCTCTAGCACAGGCCAAGTGTATTGCACCACTAGCAGAACCTTAGATCTGTGACCCCGGGACCTCACCTTTGATTACTGCAAGTCTTCACTTGCTAAATCTGTTCCCTGCTTTATTAATTCTGTGAGGTGAAAACTCTGCATATCAAGTTGTCATCAATTAATGGATACTTGGAAACTTGTAGCACACCCACACGGAAATGAGCTTTCTTAAAGCCACATTCTTTTGGGGGGCTCTTAATCTGGAGACCAATACTGTGAAGTGGTCCATGAATGTATTTGGAGTGTTCTTTATTTTCAGGCAAAATTCTGTGTGTAGCTGAATATGTGTTATTTTCATAAAAGAAGTCCCTTCAGTCTTAGCAGATTTTCAAGGGGGCCCCAAAGTTGAGAACTCCCATTACAAGGAGTGTTCCCTACATGGTTGAATCGGCTAAATTTCACTGCCCACACACTTCAGATCTCTCTCTAACAATATCTGAAAAGGTTCTCTAGATCAAGATTTAAGGAATATAACAGATTGAGTGTGATTGACGCTTCACTATTGGAAGTTCATGATGTGCTATGTTTTCCTCCATCTTTTGGATGAGCACGCGTACATAGAACCAACAAGAATGGTCTGAGTTTTAGTCCAGTACGTCCCAGATTCCTCTGTTTTCTGTCTATTAAAGGTCTATTGGTAACTTTTGGGTCCTAAACTATTCTTGTCTTGCCTGGATTTGTGCTGGGATGTAACTTAAAAAAAAAAAATCATGGGGCTGGCCCAGTGGCATAGTGGTTAAGTTCACGCACTCTGCCTCGGTGGCCCGGGGTTTGCAGGTTCAGATCCCCGGCGTGGAGCTATGTACAGCTTACCAAGTCATGCTGTGGCAGGCATACCACATAAAATAGAGGAAGATAGGAAGAGATGTTAGCTCGGGCCAATCTTTCCCAACAAAAAGAGGAGGATTGGCAATGGATGTTAGCTCAAGGGCTAGTCTTCCTTACCAAAAAAAAAAAAAAAAAAAAAATCAAGACCTTCATTGTGACTATTTCTCCATCTTTGCTTATGTGCTTATTCAATGTTCACTTTAAAACAGTAGTTTAAAAAATTTTTTGGCAGCAACCCACAGTTAGAAATATATTTTATAGTATAATTCACTACACATACACTCTCACATACATATATGGAAAAAAATGTCTCAAAATAATACCCTGACTGCATGTGAAACACTGACATTTTCTTTTCTAGTCTATTCCATTCTATTCTCTTATACTCCACTCCTTGCTGTTCTACTTTAGTTATGAAAAGAATTCCCCCTTGTGACCTTCTAAATCAGTGGTTCTCAAATTTGGCTGTACACTAAGATCACTTGGGGAGTTTAAAAAATACTGATGCCTGGGTTCATCCCTCATTCCCAACCCACTCCCCTCCCCAATTTCCACCACTGAAGATTGTGATTAAGTTGGTTTGGGGAAGGACCTGGGCATTGGGAGTTTAAAAAGCAACCTCTGTGGTTCTAATGTGTAGCCAGTGTTGAGAAAAACAGGTTTAAATTGACTTCACCATCCTCTGTTAGATCTCATCCCTCAGTTTGAAAAACACTGTTTGAAATGGCCTCTTTGATTATTGTTTAATGTTATAGCAATTTAAAATGTTTTCATTACATTTCTTTTATTTTTAAAATAATATTTCTTTTCTCTTTATTATTTATTCAAATACACCCCATAAAAGACTGAGGCTTGCATTTGCTCCTGTAACTTTGTATTTGGATAGGCTCACTTGCAATCATTTGCAGCATGTGAGATAGACCAGTGCTTCTCAAACTTTAATCTCAAGTTTTAATGTGCATAAAAAGCACCTGGGATCCTTGCTATAATAAAGATTCTGATTCCGTATGTCTGGGATGGAGATTGAAATTTCCATTTCTAATGAGCTCCCAGGTAAAGCTGATACTGTTGGTCCATGAACCACACTTTGAATAGCAACATATAAGATAAAGATGCCTCAGCTCTCCTTTCTAATTGGATCCTTCTCTGTTCTCTAGCTAGCTGGCTCTGTGCACTTTCCCTTTGTTATTTACAGTTTTGCACAAATCTTGATAAAGCAAATAGTATTTATTTCTTTCCCATTGATAGGACAAGTGACCTTCTGATTGGGGCTCAAGATGACAGGGAATCCTCCCCAACACCAAATGGACAGATATGTGAACATTGTGAACCTTAGGCATCAGACCAGTCAATGTCCACTTTGCTATAGTAGTTTGATGGGTACCCCTAATTCTATGTCCCACATTGTGCAACACACACGTGTGTGTATCTACTTGTAACATAAATTTTCTCATTGTAAGCATTCTTTCTAATCGTTGAAACTGAGTAATGCTTTCACAGCAAGATATTTGTACTTGTATTTAGCACTACTTTACATTAAGGTTATTTGTTTACAAGTCTGTCTCTTAGTAGTATACAAGCAATTTGAGGACAGGGACTATGCCTACTCATCCTTGCATCATCAAAGAGCCTACTAGGCACTCAATGAATGTTTGTTGAATTGAATAGTGGTAGTATTAGTTATTAATTACCATGGTAATGCTCAGTGGTACCACCACAAATTTCAGTGACTTAAAATAATTGGCATTTATTTAAATCATTAGTCTGTGGTTCAGCAACTTAGGTTGAGCTTGGTAGGTAGTTCATCAGACACAGACCAGACTCATTGCCCTGTCAGATTGTAGGCTTACTACTGCTAGGAGACAGGAGAGACTGGGCGTTTGTCTCTCATCCACCAGCAGGCTAGCCCACTCATTTTCTCATGGTGGTGGCAGAAATGCAGGAGTGCACGTTGAGACAAGTAAGCGCTTTTCGAGCTTCTGCTTGCACATATTTCGTAATTGTCCCAGGCAAGTTACCTGATTAAGCCAGAGTGAGACTGAGAGGGCACTTCAAAGTGATATGGCAAAGGAGGGTAAAGAATTGGAGCCATTTTTTGCAATTAATCTACTGTATGGTTTTCCTTTCCTCCTCCATCTTACGATATCATCCCCCAAGTCTAGAATTCTTGCAATATGTGGAAGCAGCATAATGATACCGAAGTCCTTCCTGATTTGAATTTTGAAACCACTAGCTAGTTCTGCCATAATAGAGGCTTCATCTGAAGTGATTTAGTCAAAGACATGAAGATCCTGATTTTTACTGGAGTGCAGCCTGGGTTTCATTACTGTCCATTCTCATGTCAGGTGTATCAGTCACAATCCTATCCACCTGCTGGTGCGTGATCCTTCTAGGCACTGGGCCAATATGCAGGGAAGCAGACAGCCATGTGTTTTAATCAGCATCTGTATCTTGATTTTTTTGGGTTGCTCTTTGAGCCATGTTAAACAAAAACATAAAAATTACCTTAAAAGCACCTTGATGAAAAGACACTGTTATCAACTTTCTCATCAGATGGGAGGAAAATACTGAACATGGGGGTAAGTGGCCAACAATACTGACTTCACCGAACCCAAAATAAAAAACCTAATAAATGCCTAGTTTAACAAAACGATCATAAAGAAACCATTGGTTGTAATAACAAGAAAAACTAAATAACCAATGTCATTCTCAGTGTCCCCTTACTCTTCTACCACAAGGAGATATATTACATGAAACATATGTACATAATTGAGAGGCAAATAGAATTGCTTAAAAAGAGATACTCAACTGGCAGCAATAAAATTTAGACCAAATATCAGAAAACTATTCAGCCCAGCAGTAACATTGATTAGAGCACTATTTTCTTATTTGGTGAGTCCTAGGAGGACCATTGAGTTGCTATTTTCTTTAAGCTGGAGGACAGGTAAACTAATCTCGTTTAATGGGCAGAAGATGCAGAAGCTGTACTTTCCCTCTTCATTGCAAGGGACAATCGGGGAGTTGAAGCTTCAGTAAGATTATTGGGTTCAATACATTATTTATTTCCCGGAAAGTCAGAGACTTGGAGAGATACACACCTCATCTCAGTGAAAAAATATTCTGCTAGCCCCAAGTAAAATTGTATCTTCAGATCCCAGCCTCAGCCCTTTCCTGTAGGAGGTACTCCTTTGCAAATCATCATCCAGGATCCTCGACGGAGGCCTCTGGTTTTTATACCTATCAAAAAGACCTAAAACTCATTTGCATGTCAATATGAATGATGGCTAACAGGTCAAAGCAATTTTTTCCCCCCAAAAGGAATAAAGTTCCTGAAGAAAGATTTTGTTGGTGAAGGTGTATATACCATTTCCACCCCTAAAAGCACATCAAAGCAACTGTCCTTTTACAAGGCAAGATCCTGAAGGCTAATTTCACTGTAGAGAAACGAAAAAAGATACATAGCACATCAGATAGAAAATGAGAGTTTAGAGGCTTCCATTATAATGTGACAGGTTGAAGACCTCTGACAGTTTTCCCCCTCTAAAACCCCACCAAGTGTATAGCAAAGAATAAACCCAAATGGCAAAAACAAGGAGACAATGGCAGATGAAAACCATTAACAATATTTTAAAGAGTGACAGCAGATGGACTCGTGGTAACTGATTGTATCAGCTTTCTCTGCTCTGCCAAGTTTTTGTGGGAGAGAGGCTGTGGTGGTGGTGACAGAGATGGTGGTAGAGTACATCCCTTTCCTTCTACACTGTAATTTGTTTGAAGGCAGAGAGTGCTCATCTTGTGTGTACCGGACATGTTCACGAAAGCTGGTTAAGTAGTAGTTTCACAGTAAATGTCTGTTGAATTGGAAGGAAGGTTCTCTCAAGAATTGTGAGTGATCTGAAATTTTACCCTACTTGTAAGCAAATAGGTTAGCCTGCCAAAAGGATGTTGACAGAAGACATGGGACTCCTGGGTCAGAGACAAAGGACTTTATTACTTATGGCACAACAAGCAGCATCCGCTTCATATTCACATATGTTTCTCTTGCCCCTCGAGTCCCACGTGGCTGATGCAGAACAGATCAGGTATATGCCTGTTCAGTGGATTTAGGTTACAGCTGAGGAACCACAGTTTAGTAATCCCCAATCCTCTGTAATCTTTTCCTTCATGTCTCATGCAAGAAAACTTTTCCAACCTTTGTCCTGGGGGAAAACAGTACCTATATTATATTGGACAGCAAACAAACCTTCCCTCTATTCCAGAGAGAGACACTATCTCCATCTTCCACAGCTATTTATTATATGAACATTCTTGAAAAAATAGTAGATAACAAAACTGTCAGTGCTCCTGCTCATAAGCCACGCAGAAACTCAAGAGACCCATGGGGAATTGTTTCCCAACTGGGTCATGAGACTCTTCTGATTCTTCTGATAGCAAAAACATATCTTAACCACTTTAGCCTGTGAACCAGTCCTTACAGTCCTACAGAGTTTTTAACTATGAATTGTGAAAATACACCCAACTACCTTGTCAGTTATTTGACTATTTTTCTCAGCCACAAGCCTACTTATCTATAGGCTGCTCTGTGATGTTGGGACTGGAACTCCAAAACTACATCTTCCTGCTCACTTCCAGACAGATCTACCAATAGGAGGCATTGATGGGAGATTGGAAGGCAGGAGGAAGGGATAACAGGCTCTCTCCTGGTTTCCAGCGCAGGTTTGCATCCCTTCAACAGGAGAGGACAGCTATAGCTACATCCTCCAGCTTCTCTTGGCACATCCAAAGCCAGCCTGCAGCTGCCTCCTCAGACATATATGTAGCAGCCATGCTATTGGAGTAGCAGCCCCACCACACTCCTTCAACCCCCAACACCATTAACTGTCCTAGCACCTGTCACACTATCCCCAGAATCCCATTTCCATTGTCTTCCAGCTCTGTCTCCTTGACCTTCTAGCACCTACCTGGCTACGCCCCCTCCTCAGAGATTTGAACAAAAATCAGCTCCATGGAGGTGTTCCTTCCTATCCTACACGCCCGTAGAACTTCTAAGGGCTTGTAACTCCATGTCTTCCTATTTGTTTTCCCAGCCCTAAATGTGGTAGCTTTTCCTAGTGCTTTCTCTAGGTTACCTCAGCTTTCCACTTTCAACCTTTCAATGCCTGCATAACAAATCTCTGTATTAAATACCTCTGTTTGAAATCCTGGCATGGTTTTTGCCTTCCTAACTGGACTCTGGCTGATACACCACTCATAGTTAGAAATGATTTCATGTTCTGATCCAGTGTTTAAATTTTCATTTTTTTAAAATTTGATCTTTATCTTTATCAAAGGACATAGTTCAAAATATCAAATAATACAATAGGCTCTTGCCCAGTGGCATGCTGGGTAACAATGACTGAGTTTTCCTATGACTGTGATGATCTATCAGTGGGACTATGGGTAGAACCTACAAGTGCATGACTGACAGCTATGGATAGCTAGCTATTTGTGGATACCAGTTTAGGCTCACAGGTTAAGTAACATACCTAAGAGCAATGGTGGTCCATAGAGAATAAGTTTAATTTTTCTTTTAGAAATATGTCCCAAAAATTTACCAAGATGAGGATAATAATAGTACTCCATATAGGAAAATTTTGGTGTTTTTTTTTTTGTTGTGAAACTTTTGTTGTACATTATTGTTTATCAGTCACCATATAAGTGCATCCCTCCACCCCGTGTGCCCACCTCCCACCCCTGTAGCCCCCAGTAACCACCAAAGAGTTCTATCTGTCCGTGTGTTGGTTTATCTTCCACATATGAGTGAAATCATGCATTGTTTGTCTTTCTCTTTCTGGCTTATTTCTTAACATAATACCCTCCAGGACCATCCATGTTGTTGCAAATGGGATGATTTTGTCTTTTTTTATGGCTGAGTAGTATTCCATGGTATATATATACCACATCTTCTTTATCCATTCATCAGTCGAGGGACACTTGGGTTGCTTCCACGTCTTGGCTATAGTGAATAATGTTGCGATGAACATAGGGGTGCATAAGCCTCTTTGGATTGTTGATTTCAGGTTCGTTGGGTAGATACCCACTAGTGGGATAGCTGGATCATAAGGTATTTCTATTTTTACTTTTTTGAGGAATCTCCATACTGTTTTCCATAGAGGCTGCAATTTTTGGTGTTTTTTTACAAATGTTTAATCCTATGAAAATTATATATAAATACTATTGATTGTTTCATTAATAAATGAGTCAGTTTGAAAACAACTTTAGAGACCTATTCTATAACTTTATTTTCCTAATCATAAAATATTGAGAAGCAAATATATGTCCATGTGATGTCTCTCAGAAAAAAAACATAATATACTGTTTATGTTTTTTAGATGAAAGAGATATAAAAATAATTTTAGTGGTAAATAATTTTTAGTGATAAATAATTAGATGCTGCATGATTTTATAATACATTAATATATTATTATTTTACCCAAAACATGTACAAAAGCAATTTAATATCAGGTAAATATAGTTATGGAGACAGATGCTATTCTGGATCACCCTACCCTTTAAATAAAGAATGCAGTTCAGTGCTGATTAATTTTAATAAATGCTTTCTAAGATATGTATAAGGAGGCATACCAACTGAATATTATAAATGGTTTCTTGAGACCAAATGCTTTAAATCCTTCAAAAGCATATAGCCATTTTAATATTATCAAATGCTAGTTTAGTATATTTCACTATCATCAGAACTGGGAATGAAATATTTGGCGTGCAACTAATAATTCTCAGACCTTGCTCACATTGTTTCATGACAGTCTACCTTTTATGAAGCGAGTCCTATCTCCATGAATAATTTGCTCCATAATCCAACTCATTTTTTTGGTTAAAATTTGGATATTATTGCATAATCTTGTTGAGAAAAATAGAGAAACATCTTGAACATCCAAGTAGCTCTTTTATTCATTTTCCATAATAAGGCAAAAATGGGACCACAAATTGATTTAGGCATGTGGCACTATTTGAAATAAAAATGAAGAAATTTTCTCTTTTACAGGGCTCAATTCTTCAAGGAATTGCAGCAAATCCTTCTCTCTGTGTGTTCTGCTAATGTTTTGTTGAGTTTTAACAATTTCTTTGCTTTTATAAAACTTCCAATGGGATTGTCTGCTTAAAAAAGGTTTATGCTAATATAACATATATTTTACCTGAAGGAGTATATAAAGGACAAGGGAAACAAACACATTAAATTGAATAAATGGAATTGTCTTAATGATTAGAATGGATCATTCAGGAATGTAGCTGAATTTCACCCCCAAGTGCCTATTTCAATCATTCCCACCTTTTTGAGAGTAGATTTTTATTTATAGCTTTCCTTCTTTCTTGCATCCTTAATCTCTATCCGGCTCCTTTACTTCTGCCAGAAACATACTCACTTCTGCTCTATTCTAAATTAAAAACTTTCCCTCTGCTCTGTACTCCCCTCAAGCCATTGTCCTATTGTTCTCCACTTTGCCACCAAATCATGAGCCTGCCAGAGTCCCTGCCTCCATTCTCTCACCACCTGCTCACTTGACTCTCCAAAATGTGGCTTTAAGCACAACATTCGGAATAATCTCTACCTCTTGCAGGGAAGGAAGCGAAATATTATTAGAAAGGAGTACACAGAAGGCTTCAACCATACTGATAATGTTCTAGTTCTTTAAATATTTTTATATGAATGAAATATTTTATACTTTAAAAAGTAGCTTTCACCATCACTATTCTACTAAAACTGTCGTCACTGATTATCTAGTTGCCAAGACCAATGGCGTCCCTCCTTCTTCTACTTTCTACAACAGTTGATTCAACTTTCTTTGTTTAAAAATTTTTTTTGACTATGAAGTATTACACACATAAAAATACAGATAATGCAGTGAAATAGTTAAACTTAAGTATTTAAATTAATATCTTAAAGAAAAACTTAAATCTCTATTATTCCCATTATCCAGAGATAACCACCGTGAACATTTTTTTAATGCAGGTGTCTGTGTGTCCGTATGCGTATATCTACTTAGTAAAATTTCCATTTTATATTCTGATTTTCCCTCTTAATCTTAAATTAAAGACATTTCCCTAAGTCACTTCACTATTCTTCAAAAACATGATTTCAAGCAACTGCATAATATCCTGCCATGCAAATATACAATTATTTATTTAACTATCCCCATTCATTAAAACAATCAACTCAGTGGATCCTCCCAGACAACATTCACTGAATAATTATCTTGTTCCAGGCACTGTTCAAAGTTTGCATTTGTTGTCTCCTTTTGCCCTCACAGCAGCCCTGTGACGTCAGTACTACTGTTTATTCCCCACTTGACCAGGAGAAGAGATCAAGGAATAAAGCAAGGAACGAGTGGTTTCCTGGCAATTAATCAAAGAAACCTTAACTAAATTGGAGTCATGAACGCCTGTAGGGGGAGCTCTCATGCCCTAGCATACATCATCAATTACATCCAACAGGAAAAGATGGAGGCTTGCATCTTGGACAGGAAGTAAAACTGCTTTACTACTGAAGGAAGATTTCTCTCCCAACCTGGCAACAGCCCAGCCAATGAGAAACACTGCAGCTCAGGCATTGAGAAGCCGTTGCCGCCCCGAACTGTTACTTCCCCCCAATGAGCTTTGGTTTAGAACAGCCCCTCCCTACTCTCCCTTTTTCTCTATAAAAGCAGCCCCCCTCCTTTCTTTTCCAGATTTGCCTATGGTTTGCCATTGCATGCACATCTCATGTTGCAATTCTTTTGGCTATTCCCAAATAAGCTCATTTTGAGATAAACTAACAGGCAAATTTGCTTTTTAAGTTGACAGTTTCTATGTGCCAATGTTATTTATGTCTTTTGCCCTATTCTTCCTTTTCTTATATCCTACACTGGTAAACTTCCTTAACCTCAACTACTCCCTCTCTGCAGACTACTTTCAAACCTAAACTAGTATTCCTAGCTTTTTTTCTGAACTCAGGGTTCTTACATTTAACTGCTTCCTGATACTCTACCCCAGGATGTGCACAAAACACCTGCAACTTGAGATGGCCCAAACTATCCTTTCCCTCCACAAACCTGCTTTCGGTTCTTTCCTCCCCTGGTTCAGCTAGTGGCCCTCTTTTCCTTTTAGCCTCTATGCTTACAACTCACGCACGGTCTTTCCTTATGTCTAAAGAGTTGTCAAGGCCTGTCTTTTCTCCTTTATATTTTCCACAACTATTCTCATTTCCCCATTTCCTCAGTGACTTCTCAAGTGACTTATTACCTCTTATCTGGACTATTTTAATAGACTTCTGAGGAACTGTCCTTCCATCTCTTCTAGTGTCGATTCATCCTATCTACCATTGTCCTATTAATTTGGCTTTATTCTGTTTATACATTTGCCCTGGTGCCTCGTTCCCCCAGACAAAGTCTAAATCCCTGAGGTTGATATTTAAGATCTTATATCTTCTGGCAAACCCCTCCATTCCAGCAAAATTGATGTTCACAAACTCCTGTGCTTTTGCTCTTATTCTCATCTTTACTTGGAGTGTTTTATCCACTCCTTCTCTCTCCCAGCCTCCCACTTTATTTGTTGTAAGATGCCCATCTGTCAATATCTGTGTTAATGCCACTCCTCCATGAACTCTGCCTCATCCTGGGACAAATCTCTCTCAAAATTGAGATTCAATTTTTGACTTTATCTTCTGTTTGGACCATATCACTTCAACTTTGTAGAACTGTAATGTGAGGAAGTGTTTTGTGTCTCTTACCAAAATATAAACTCTTTGAGGGCAGGGACTGTGTGTTATACCTCTTTTGGCCTCTATAGCACCGAGCACAGTCCCTGGCACATCAAGGGTGCTCAGTAAATGCTTGTCGAGCATGGAAATTAATAGCTTTGCTGACCAGTGTGACATATCCATATCATGAACTCTACTTCCTTCTTTTACTTTCATAATTTTGCCCTGCTGCACTTTCGTGTTTCACAAATAACTTGTACCGGTTCCTCTCCTGGAGCCCCACTTACAGTATTCTTCCCTCTTTTTGTAATAAATTCCCAACTATTAGGTTGGTGTTTACTTGCCCACACATTTCCTTTCCCAGGAAGTCAGTTCTGCAGCACTATTCAGAGAGGTATATAGTATTAGTGTGGACTCTTTTGGTTACAAGTGATAGAAACTCAAACCAGCTTGAGCCAAAAGGGAGGCTTTATTTGGAGAATCTTGTAATAGCTTTCAGGAACCTGCTTGGTTCTGGAGATCTCAGGGTTTGAAACTGGGGACTCCTTTGCCATAAAGACACCTTTTCCCTCTTGTTCTCTCTCTTACTTGTAATGCCTTTAATCCTGGCTAGTCTTGGCTTAGCTTCCTTCTCTCCAACTGGAGATAGATGCAGACATTAGAGGCAAACAGAGACTGGAGATATAACTAGAAAGGGAAAGAAAATCTAAGCAGTGGTAAATTTAGATCCCCAGTCCTTAACTCCAGCACCTCCTGCTCTAACCAGTATTTTTTCCCAGCTATGGTAACCAACCTAGACTGCTAGTTTGCTTAAACCAATCTGAATTAGTTTTTGTCCTTTATAATTAAGAGAGTCCTGACTAATGCAAGTAAATGATTTTTCATAGCACCAGTTAGTTGATTTAGGAGTAATTCAGTAAAATACAGTGATTTGAAATGGGATTGAGTCCGCCATATCATTGAAATGTGTGAACAGAAACGGTGGGTTTTATTTTAGACCTCCCCAAATTTTTGGGTGATCCTATATGTACACTTTCAAGGTAGACAGAGTCTTTCATTTTTAAAAAACTTTTCGTTTAAGAAGAAATTTAATATTTCAATTTCTTTCCCCCAAACTTTCTAAATCTACCACACTTACCAGATTTATATACCGGTTCTCAGATTTATATACTCTCATAATATACCTTAAAGATATTCCTTCTCTCTTGCCTCCTTATCACTCCTTGTTTTACGTAAATTGCTGTTATGTTGAGCTTTCTCTCTCCCTTTTTATTAAGGCAGTTATCCATTTCCCAGTTTTATCTGAATTATCATAGGAAAATTTATTTTCCCTATAAAAATAATTGGCTTTCTTAACTGCAGTTTTATTCAGTAGTGCCTAAATTCATAACAGTTCTCCATAAGGTTTTGACTATGGGGAATTTAAATTCTTTTTATTTAAAATATCTTTGAAGCAGTCCAATTTTCTTTACCTTTGGCATTTCCAAATTCTTAGTAAATGACCCCTAACCCTTCTGTTGCTAGATGCTTTGGTAGTCTCCCATAAGCTATGATGTGATGCAATGCTATGCTGAATTAAAATTTATATATTCTTTGATTTTCTTTTTAATGGCTATTAGAAAACTTTTATCTTTGAGTAATGGATTATTGAATATCCAACATGACATCTTTTTATCTTTCTCTGTTCATATTATTTGTATTAATCCACTTTTATATGATAAGATGAAAGGAAATTCTGCATCTGAATTTCTAATGGGCTCCTAAATACATTCAATTTTGCATGCTCACATATATATTCAGCATAAAGACAGACCAGTGATTCAAAAAAATATTACCTGTATTCCCATGTTTCAAAATTTTACTGGAATCTATTGGCAATATCAATAATCTGTATTATGATGACCTGGTTCACAATATAGAAATATGAGAGAGTCAGAATTTATGGGATTTTCCTTTAAAACATCAATTCTGAATAATGACAAGTTAAATTGATTTTCTTACTGAAAGACCACATTACCTTCTGTGTTTATTTTCTTTTAGAAAACTAATCTAAACTGTAATAAATCCACACATAATAAGATTGTCTTAAAGAGAAACTTAATTAAATCAGAAGGGAAAGGAAATCTTTCTGGAATCAGAGCATATATATTCCATTATACCTTTCCTTCTAGATCAGTGGTCTGTGAAGCCTTGTTCCTGATTCAGGGTGGGCTCCTGAGTGTCTTGTGAACTAATGCCATGTGGTGCTAATATTTATATTATGACAACATCTGTATTTGGTCTCTGGCATAAACTAGTAATCCATTTCTTGCTCTCATCAAAAGTAACTTTACATTTCCTATTAATTTCAGTGATATTTATCTGACAGTGAAAATTGGGAGAAGATAGTAAACAAGGTAGTTGGTTTCACGGATTTAAAAAAAATTTTTTTTATTGTGGTAAAATATTCATAACATAAAATCTGCCATTTTAATCACTTTTACATTAATTATGTAGCATTAATTACATTCACAGTATAACCATCACTACTATCTATTTCCAAAAATTTTCATCATCTTAAACAGAAACTCTGTACCCATTACGCAATCACTCCCCAGTTCTCCCTCTCTTCAGCCCCTGGAAACCTCTAATCCACTTTCTGTCTCTATGAATTTGCCTATTTTAGATATTTCGTATAAGTGGAATCATACAATATTTTCCATTTTGTGTCTGGCTTATTTCACTTAGTATAATGTTTTCGAGTTTCATCCATGTTGGAGCATGTATCAAAATTTCATTCCTTGTTATGCATAAATAACAGTCCATTGTATGGATATACTACATTTTGTTTATCCATTCATCTGTCAATGGACACTTGGGCTGTTTCCATCTTTTGGCTCTTTTGAATAATGCTGCGATGAACATTGGCATATAAGTATCTACTTGAGTTCCTTTTTTCAGTTCTTTTTGAGCACATAGTTAAGAACGGAGGGACCGGCCCCGTGGCTTGGCGGTTAAGTGCATGCACTCCACTACTGGCAACCGGGGTTCAGATCCCAGGCGCGCACTGACACACTGCTTGTCCGGCCATGCTGAGGCAGCGTCCCGCATACAGCAACTAGAAGGATGTGCAACTATGACATACAACTATCTACTGGGGCTTTAGGGAGAAAAAGGGAAAGAAAAAGGAGGAGGATTGGCAATAGATGTTAGCTCAGGGCCGGTCTTCCTCAGCAAAAAGAGGAGGATTGGCATGGATGTTAGCTCAGGGCTGATCTTCCTCACACAAAAAAAAAAAGAATGGAATCGTTGGGTCATACAATAATTCTATGTTTAGCTTTTGGAGGAACTTTTTCTTTTCTTTTCAGGGAAAGTTTTGTCCTAAGCTAACCTCTGTTGCCAATTTTCCTCCTTTTTTTTCCTCCACAAAGCCCCAGTGCATGGTTGTATATCCTAGTTGTAAGTCCTTCTAGTTCTTCTACCTGAGCCACTGCCACAGCATGGCAACTGACAGACAGGTGATCTGGTTACACAATGGGGAAACAAACCCAGACCACCAAAGCAGTGAGAGCAGGGAACTTTAACCACTAGGCCATCAGGATTGGCTCTTGGAAGAACTATTAAACTATTTTCCACAGTGGCTGCACCATTTTACATTCCCACAAGCAACATACAAGTCTCCAATTTCTCTGCATCCTTGCCAGCACTTGTTATTTTCTGTTGGTTGGTTGTTTATTTATTCATTCATTCGTTTATGAATAGACATCCTGATAAGTTTGAAGTGGTGTCTCATTGTGGTTTTGATTTTTGTTTCCTTGATGACTAATGATGTTTAGCATCTTTTCACGTGCTTGTAGGCCATTTGTATATCTTCTTTGGAGAAATGTCCATTCAAGTCCTTTGCCCATTTTTAAATTGAGTTTGTCTTTTTGTTGTTGAGTTGTAGGAGTTCTGTATATATTCTGGATATTAAACCCTTATCAGATATACGATTTCCAAATATTTTCACTCATTCTGTAGGTAATCCTTTCAGTCTCTTGATAGTGTCCTTTGATGCACAAAAGTTTTTAACTTTAGTGAAATCCAGTTTATCTTTTTTTGTTGTTGCCTGGGCTTTTGGTGTCATATATAAGAAACCATTCCCAAATCTAAAATCACGAAGATTTGCCCCTACGTTTTCTTTTTCTAAGAGTTTTGTAGGTTTTGCTCTTAAATTTAGGTCTTTGATCCATTTTGAGTTAATTTCTATATATGGTATAAGGAGTTTCATGGATACTTTTTAAACCAATAAAGAGTAGATTTTTAAAATGTTTTTGAAAAAGAGAAGCCTTGTGCACTGTTTGTGGGAATGTAAATTGATACAGCCCTGAGGCAAATAGTATGATGCTTCCTGAAAAAATTAAAATTATAGAACTACCATATGATCCAGCAATCCCACTTCTGGGTATATATCTGAAGGAAATGAAATCACTATCTGGAAGAGATATCTGCACTCCCATGTTTATTGCAGCATTATTCACAATAGCCAAGACATGGAAATAACCTAAGTGTTCATTGGTGGGTAAATGGATTAAGAAAATGCAGTGTATATATACATACAATGGAATATTATTCAGCCATAAAAAAGGGATATCTTGCCTTTTGCGACTACATGGATGGATCTTGAGGGCATTATGCTAAGTGAAATAAGTCAGACAGAGGAAGACAAATACTGTATATTCTCTCTTATATGTGGAATCTACAAAAACAAAACTCATAGAAACAGAGAGTAGAATGGTGGTTGTCAGGGGCTGGGGGTTGGGGAAAATGGTGAGATATTGGTCAAAGGGTACGACTTCCAGATAGAAGATGAATAAGTTCTGGGAATCTAATATATACCATGATGACTGTATTTAACAATGTATAGTTATAGTTAACTGTATTATATATTTGAAAGTTGCTAGGAGAATAAGTCTTAAATGTTCTCACTACACAAAAAATAAATGGTAATTATGTGAGGTGATAGTGGTGTTAACTAACCTTATTGTGGTAATCATTTCATAATATACACGTGTATCAAATTATCACATTGTACACCTTAAACTTACACTATGTTATATGCCAATCATATCTCAATAAACCTGGAAAAAATGTTTTTGAGAATCATTGCCATAACCAGGTAAATACCTCCAAAGTATATAACTTAAAAAAACATCTAATTGATTTATGGATTCCATCTACAAAACACAACTTTTAGGATAGGTTCTTGAATACATATTATATTCATTGATTATCTTCAAAGGCAAACATGAAAACTCTCTCCAAACTATTTTCTCAGCAGCTATCACCAGCAGATACCTTTAAGCACAAGAGGATTTTTAAAAAAACCACTCACACTGTGTCACAGTCTTCCATTACATGAGCTATAGACATTGTGAATTTTTAAAGTGAGAATTGCTGCTTATGAATGAGGCATTCAGAAATAAGCTATTATTGGGGCTGGCCCCATGGCGTAGTGGTTGAGTTTGGCGGGCTCTGTTTTGGCAGCCTGGGTTCCTCAGTTTGGATCCCAGGTGCAGACCTACACCGCTTCTCAGCCATGCTGTGGCAGCGACCCACATACAAAATAGAGGAAGATTGGCACAGATGAAATCTCAGGGCTAATATTCCTCAAGCAAAAAAAAAAAAAAAAAAAAAATAGGATGATTGGCAACAGATGTTAGCAAAAAAGTAAAAGCTATTATTTAGGAGGAAAAGTGCAAGGGAGAAGGGTTGGTCTTCTATAACTCTACAAGCTGTCTAGCTGAGATGCTTTGAGGAGGTTCCTACTCCTCATCTCCTAAATATCATACTTTGGCTTGTCAGGAAACCAACCACAGACACATTTTTTTTTCATTAAAATATTGACAACCCTTGGTAGATGTAAATTTAAAAAATATATTACCATAGAGTTATTAAAACAAATTAAATCATTTTCAAAGAGTCACTTTAAGAAAATTTTTGTCTATCTTTTAGAAAACCAATTGATATGGTCAGAAATTATCAATGTTCATATGGGGAGGGGAAACTAGATCTTGTACCCCAAATCTCTAGCCATCCCAACCATTTAAGCTTCTTCTCAATAAAATCATTGTCATGATCCTCCTGATTTGCTTCACATTCTCAGGAGCAAGGGTGAGACAGGGTTGAGATGTTTCACAGAAAGCTTATTAAAGCAGTGGTTCTTGATTCTGGCTGCACATTGGAATCTCCTGGAGTGTTAAAAAAATACATACACGCATATATGTATATACTGATTAAATATATATCTCATATATATGTATATTGATTATATATATATACACACTGATCACACATGTATATACATATACACACAAACACAATGCATATTCAGAGATCACATATATACTGATTTTATATTTATACATACATGTATATATATGTACTTATTATATATAGATGAATAGATACTGGATATATTATGCTTGAGCCCCACCCTCAGAGATTCTGATTAAATTCATTTGGGTGGGGCTCGGATGCGAGGTAGTTTTAAAAGCTCCCCAGGTGATTCTAATGTGCAGCCAGGGTTGAGAACCATTGTGCCAGATAAAAGATAACAAATGGAAAACAAACAGTACTAACAAATACTAAGAGAACTGTAAAGCCAGATATGTGGTTTCTAAAACATGGCCTGCTCTTTGAAACTTGCAGAGCACCTCTAAGTTTGGTTTTTCTAACCCTTTCTCCAGGTGGCAGTAATCGTTCTAGTGTATACCATGAAGGAGCCCATGCCTAGAAACCTTCCCTCTTTAAGGTCTGGGGCGGGAGAGCTAAATTCACCTCCAAGCCTCGCCTTCCCTGTCTGAGGACCTGCCTTTTCCCTAATGATTAACATTGGAAAGTTTATCCCCTTCAGAGGAGAACTAACCAAACCTATTACCCATCACAGAAAAAATCATTATCTGTAGCTTTGCATCTTATCTATCCTATCCCTGCTTAGCTGCAGGTACTAAAGGCCTTCAACCTACAGGCTCAAGCCAGCACTGTTCCTGAACCAAACCTAATCAAGCTTGGCTTGATTTGGAAGCCCATGCTCGCCAATGGATTGGGCTTAGAGTGAATCTTACTGGCTAGTGTTCTTTACCAAATCGTCAGGATGCCCTGAATACCAACATCAGCCCACGTGTGGCTTTTTGTGTACTGGGATTCAGCTGGTGGGCATCCTCTCTAAAGTTCCAGTCCTGGAGCCTGGAGCTGGTTGTTCTCACAGCCCTCGCCTAATATACTCATGACTGGATGACCTCCCCACCCCTTGCACTGCTTGCTCAAGGTAGAGGTCCCAGGACACCACCTCCCTGAACCTGCCTGGGTCATTTCAGCTCTCCACTATTGGTCCAAATTATTTCATGAGACATCTTAGTAAGGTGTTTGACATTCTGCCCCATTAACAAGCAATTAAAAAACCCAGGACTGTATCCAGAACATGAATGAGTCTCTCTGCACATATTAGGGAAGGGCAGCTTCTGGAAACAACTGGATTCCTATAATTTGGCAGATGGAGTCTTCATGGTACTGATGTAAGGGTGGTAGGATGGTGGTGTACAGTAAGTTGGTGAATACTGGGCATGTTGACATGCGTGTTACACCAGTTTGGGAGAAACATAAATTATGTGAAACACTGGTGTTCATGGTAGGGGACTGGAGCCGACTCACACTGGGCATCCAGGGAGAATAAAGGGAAATAAGATCTTCCTGAAAGGGACGTACAAGTCAGCATCGAACTTGCCCATCTTACTTTTGTTTTCAATCGAGAGTAGGAAACTCATGCTGCAGGTGTGGGTTGCAGAGGAAATCCCTGAGAATCATATTTGCATTGAAAGACAAACCCGAGTGAGAAGAGGGAGTTGATTCCATCTTCTATGCTTTCGGTTAGACTCACTGTGAGGCTTTGGTCAAGGTCTCCTGCAACTGTTTTTGTTTGCATGACTCAGAGGAGAAAAGTTAAGCAGGTAACACATATATGTCATTGCATAAGGACTACATTAACAGATACACGGTAAGTGGGCGTGTACTTCCCAATCCTAGCTGTGACTTTCCATAGGTGAGTTCACTCAGCCACACCTCTTTCTTTTCTAAGGAAGAGTGTTCTTTAAACAGACGGAGAAAACCCCACATGGTAAGGCTGGCTGAGCACTGTCATCATGTAAAAGACTTGAAGACACATGTTCTGTCAGAATCAATGGGAGAAACAGAACTGCTGTGTGTGACTTAGTAAGGTGGTTACCCTCACCCTGTGGAAGCGGTGGGGCAGTGGAA
This sequence comes from Diceros bicornis minor, assembly GCF_020826845.1. Lineage (NCBI taxonomy): Eukaryota > Metazoa > Chordata > Mammalia > Perissodactyla > Rhinocerotidae > Diceros > Diceros bicornis. The sequence continues at coordinate 23,901,926 of NC_080741.1, forward strand.
GGAAGCTGATGCTCTAACTTGGAGCTGAGCCTGAAGTCATTATAGATGAACCAGACCATCAGGAAGGAAAGACCAATGTGAACAAGAGCAAGGACGATCTGAAATCTGAGGATGAACTGAAACCTGTGTCCATCTCTCACTAACTCCAACCTTGGCACTCTGGTGTCCTGCAGGGGAAGCTGGTGCCCTTCGCCATGGAGGTGCACTGCTCTGAGACAGCTCTCAGAGAGGCTGAAGGAAGACGTTTGGTGGGAGCTGGAGGAGCTGTGAGTCGGCGCTGCCCCATGCAGATCAGTGACCATGTACACGAGCTGTCACAATGTCCAGCACCCTCCACTGACCTTCAGGGGGTAAAAAAACACAGCTGCTGCTTCACTTCTGCCTTCCAAATTGCACACAAAATGTCTCTTGTGGCAAATGCTAGCCTGGAATTATAGAGGGAAAGGAATGCTGGGAAATGTAGTTCCAGCTTTGCTGAGTCAACAAAGTCCATGAGATACCACAATGCAGTTTCCTAGAGAGCTCAGAACATTTGCACCTTTGACTCCTCCTCTCCCACACTACTTGTATTGGATTATCCACCAGTTCTGTTATTTCTTCCTTCAGAGTTGCTCCTAGTCCCTCGTTTCTGCCACGGCTGTAGGTCACGTTGGGACTATTTCCCTGGCTTTGGTCTTTCCTCCCTTTAATTCATGTCCTATGACTAAGCACCTAACATGTACCCCACTTTCAATGACTGTCCCTTGTCATGTTCTGCATTGCCGGAATCCCTGCTTTGTTAACCTGCTTTGCCACTCTGAACCACAAAGATTAGAGGACCATGATTTTACTAGACTTCCCAGGGACTTGTATGTCATCCCTGAACCTCAGCCCACAGCTCCTACCTGCATTTCCTCTCCCTAAGAGAAGACTATACACCCCTGTCTTGTTGAACTCAGGCATGGCTTTGTGACTTGCTTTGACCAATAAAATGGTGGAGAAAAGGGAGTCGTTGAGTAGGGTACCCTGCACTGCTTACCAATCCCAGGGGAGCAGAGCACTGTGCACCTGTTATCCATCCCAGGGGAGGACATCAAACACTTCTGCCCACTGCATCTTCGTATCAGAGTTGCCAAGGAAAATACAATGAAGTCAAGCACTGGATGGAACAACGCTTTACTTACATAGCGAAGAGATAGAGACAGATCAGCTTCAACAGTGGGCACTGGTCCCTCATGGCCAGAGGGTCTCTCTTGCAGCCAGTACAGAGCAATTTACCCAGGCATACCCCTCCCGTATTGCAGTGGAAGGACCCCCATCTCCTCCCCATGGAGGACAGACATAGCAGTGGCATTGGCCAGGTACCATTTGAAGCACACTTTAAGCAGCACAAAAGAGCAGCATTGAGCCTGAAACAAGGAAAGATATTCCCACACAAGGTGATAAGCCCAGTATAGGTTGTGTGGACTCTTTGTCTCCTGGTGAGAAAGTGTTCCAGGCCCCAGGTCCATTCTTATGTGGCCCAGTGGGTGTTGAAAGACTGCACACATGAGACTTCCTTTCCCAACAGTAGTGATGTTTGGTGAGGGCATTGGTGAGCAGAAGATTCAAGAGCCAGCAAGAGGTTCATCATGTTCTCTGTTATCTTTGCCGCAATGTTCTGGATAGAGGCTGCTCCATCAGCCTGGGTCACAGAGAGAAGACAACATGCAGCAGAGTACAGCTGACCCACAATGGACATGAAATGTGCAAGATATAAACCTTTGTCAAGTAATCTATTCAGATGGGGGAATGGGCAAATTCAAGAACTATGCCTACAATGGACAGAACTTGGTGATGGATTGGTTGTGAATAGAGAGAGGTGTCAAGGATGACCTCCAAGTCACGGCTTGTATAAAAAGATAGGTGCTAGAGCAATGACCACAGGTATCTGCACAGGGCTTTGATAATCAATAGTGTTGAATTCTGCTGAACACTACGGAATTGTAGAAGCAGATGAGCCGGGAGCTCTGAGTAAACATTTGCATGAGCCACACCAAGGAGATCTGAGAGCCTGAAAACTCCACACACCCGATGAAATGGCAGTGGACCAACTGCAGGAAATGGGCGGAGGGTAAAACAGGCAGGCAAAGCTCAATCTTGGGTAGGTGTGGTGTAAGGCAACTGTGTTGGTCCAAACGGGCCGTTAAGGCATAACACAGGGTATCTGTGCTGTGGCCAGTTGAGCCCGGCAATACCAACTTGGGTTAAGGCAAAACTGTCCCAGGCTGCAGCTAAAGACACAGTTAGCAGATGAGAAGGGCTGTGGTGCTGAGATTCAAAGAAAACGTACAAGTCCTTGGGAAGTCTAGTAAAATCACCATCCCCCTATCTTTGTGGTTCTGAGTGGCTAAGCAGGTTAACAAAGCAGGGATTCAGGGAGCGAGGAACGTGACACCTTTCTTCTCTCCTCTACACGAAGCTTGAGTGGTGTTTTTAGAGTGTAAAGGATCACGTCATTCACTGCTTAAAATACATGAATGGATTCCCTTTAAACTTAAACATGACCTCCCAGCCTGGCCTGCCAGATCTTTTGTGGTCTGGCCTTTGCCTTTCTGCCCAGTGTCATCTTGAACCATGTTCCCCTCATGTTTTGAACTACAGCCATGGTGAAGTTTGTGTATTCCTTCAAATTCACCGTATTCCCATAGGGTCTCTGAGGGTGATGTCTCTGTGCCTGAGATGTTCTTCTTTTTCTGTTCATCTAGTCAGCTCCTACTCAACCTTTAGCTTTGACCTCAATTTTTATTTCCCTAAGGAATCTTCTCTTACTGCTCTAAGTCAAGTTCCTCTATTCTATACCCCCATGGTACCACATAGCTCATGTTCTTGGCCCTTATCAAACCAGCACTTTTAATTTATTTGTAGTTATTCAACTAATGTCTGTCTCCCCGTAATACTCTAGGGCAATTGTCAGCAAAATTTTTTTTAAAAAGGGCCAAATAGTAAATATTTAAGACTTTGTGGGCCAGAAGGTCTCTGTTGCAACTAGTCAACACTGCTGTTGTAGTGCAAAAGCAGCCATAGACAAAATGTAAGCAAATGAGTGTGTCTGTGGTTCAATAAAACTTTATTTACAAAAATAGATGGTGGGCTGTATTTCATCCATATCCCTGACAGTGCCAACCTCTAATCTAGGACATTAGACATTGTCTGTTTAGCTTACCATTATACCTTCAAGTCCTCTAGCACATTGCTTTGTACATAGTGGGTACCAATAAATGGTTGCTGGATGAATGAATGAGTTCTGTACAGACTTTAGCCATTCTGTCTTCCCCATATTTATTCAAATCATATTTATATCCTACGAGGAATAGCTTTTCCCCAATCCAAATTGGATTTCACTTCTCAAGACTTTTTTTGTCTACCGCTTCTTTTCATAAAGCTGTCTGTGATTACTTGAGTTTCTGGTGTTGGGCTTCTGAACTTAATAGAAGTCATTTTCTGTACTAGTAACTTGACCGAATACATTTATAATCGGACTTGACAGTTTAACAAGCACTTTCCCAGAGTTTGGCACTTTGGGCCAAACTCCCTTGAGTCCTGCTTGGGTCTGGGAAGTGAAGGAGGGAAAAAATAGCGAGAATCCAACACGAACAATGAGTCAACAGATTATTCTGCTGCATATATGTCAACAAGAAAGCCCTATACGGGTACTAGTGCTGGGGTAAGATGTGGGCCCATAGTGCAGAGGTCAAAGTAGGCATCACTGAGGAGATGTCATTTGAGGTAACTTATTTTAAAAAAAAATCCAGGGCCAGCCCCGGTGGCCTAGTGGTTAAGTTCAGTGGGCTCTGCTTCGGTGTCCCAGGTCCAGTTCCTGGGCATGGACCTACACCACTTGTCTGTCAGTGGCTGTGCTGTGGTGGTGGCTCACATATAAAAAGAGGAGGATTGGCATTGGATGTGAGCACAGGGCAAATCTTCCTCAGCAAAAAAAAAAAAAAAATCCACAAATTACTTACATTTGGTTTACGATAATACCAGGAACTTACTTTGGTTTCCTCTACCCCCCAACTTTTCATTATGAAAAATTTAAAACATAAAGGAAGGATGAAAAAAACAATTCAATGAACATCTGAATACCTACCATTTAGTTGTTTACATTTTGCTATATTTGGTTTATTTTCTCTCTCTATTGTTTCTAATCCATTTGGAAGTAAGTTACAGACATCAAGCATTCCCTCTTAAATAATTCATGTGCATCTCTTAAAAGTAGGCACGTTCTCCTACATAACCATATACCATTAGCAATACTTCCCCACTATCATCTAATGTCCAGACCATATTCAAATTCCCCCATTATCCCCCAACCTGTCTTTTATAGTTGTATTTGTAAATCACCAGGATCCAACCCACTTGGCTGTTAAGCAAGTCTGACTTTTAAATGAATGGATAAAAAAGATGTGGTATAGATTTATAATGGAATATTACTCAGCCATAAAAAAGAATGAACTCTTGCATTTGCAGCAACATGGATGGACCTAGAGAGCATTATGCTAAGAGAAATAAGTCAGACAGAGAAAGACAAACGCCCTATGATTTCACTTACATGTGGAATCTAAAAAAACAAAACAAACAAACAAACATAAAACAGAAACAGACTTGCAGATACAGAGAACAAACTAGTGGTTGCCAGAGGGGAGGGGAGCAAGGGGATGGGGAAAATAGGTAAATAGGATCAACAGGTAAAAACTTTCAGTTACAAAATAAATAAGTCACAGGATGTGATGTACAGCATAGGGAATATAGTCAATAATATTGTAATAATGTTGTATGGTGACAGATGGTAACTAGACCTAGCATGGTGATCATTTTGTAATGTATAAAAATACCAAATCACTATGTTGTACATTTGAAACTAATATAATATTGTATGTCAATTATACTTCAATAAAAAATTAAAAAAAAGAAAAATAGGAATGCTTGAATACGAAGTATATAAAAAGTCTAAAATAGAGAATAGCAGGTACAAAAACATAAGGGATGTTTTGGGGAAATAGCAGAGAAATACTCTGTGACCCGACAGCCAACAGAATTGGTGGGAAAGGACTTTGAAGGAGTATAAAGAACCAGATCATGAACACTCTTGAATATTACTCAAAGGAGCTTTGAATTCATTCTTCTGTTGAGGTGGGTCTTACCATCCTATCAAACTTGACGATGTCAGGACTGAATACTCCACTGTAGGAGCAATCTCACTAGCATGATATTCATTAGCACTAGTCTTTTTACCTAACTCCTTTCACTATAGCATCTTAGATTATTGGATTTTTAAAGCAGCCCTCTCCAATGATTGGCTTATAGCTGACCACATCCAAGTCTTTTTCCCAGGGTAGGGGGTTTAGCTTTTTGTCAAAGGGACAGCTGAGCATATTCTTCCATTAAGGGACTGATTTGCCTCTTCAAAGATTACTGTGATATTCCTAGGCAGCTGAAGGCCACAGGGGAACTTGACCCCTTTCTCTGCCCTCTGGAAGCCTGTCACAGGGGACTTCATTACAGTCTCTCTACAATTAGAACCTATGTTGTGCTGGTTATTTATAAGAATGAGCATTTGCCTTTTCTGATGTAAAAGTGGAAGTTTTTTGAACCAGTTATAATAAGATTACCATTGACGTGAAAACCACATGTATATTTCAGCATTTTCCCCCTTTATTTATAGGTGAGGACTCACAGGCCAAGCGAGGTTAAATTACTTCTCTGGGGTCGCAGTGCAGGATAGTGGTGAATAACTACCCTTTAGTGGGCAGTCACTGCGCTCTGTGCTTGTCACGGAGTGTCTCTCTGGTGGAGCTACCTGACAAAGTCACAGGACATCACATATGCAGGGAACTGGTAGTTGATTTATTTCTCTATACCTGCTTTGACCTTTCTCATGGTCCACCAGCCCTTGGAGAGCAGTGACAATGTCTACTTGCCCATTACTACTTTAGCCGTTGTCGGTTTCAGCCATCTCACTTCAGTTTAATCATTCAGGATATTCAAAATGTAACTTCTGATTATAATTCTTTCAGGTAAAAGTTTAGCCTCTTGGATTTCCTTTTTCTTTCTCTCCTCTCCTCAAAATAGCTTCTGGGTGTTTGGGGGAGGGCAAAGAAAAGGAATCATAGCATCCACACTGTCTTAGGTTGGAATTCCCAGAAGCATATCCTGAGATGAGGATTCTTTAAGAAATGCTCCCAAGAAAGGTCTGGGAGGAAGTACTCAGGGGGCTTCTGGAGTGCTGGTAATGGACAAGTCCTTTATCTTGATCTGGGTAGTTGTTACATGGGTGTGTTCATCATTAAAAATTTATCAAGTTGTACACTTATTATTTGTGCACTTTTATGTATGTCTGCTATATTTAAAAAATTCTATCTATATATTTTTGGTGGATATGGATGCAAGAGCAACCAATTTATGGATATAGGATATATGGATATGGATCCTACAGATATAGTACATGAATATAGTAGCAACCAATTTTTTTTAACCTTTTGTGCTACAATAATATCTGTTTTATTGTGTGTGTGAGGAAGATTAGCCCTGAGCTAAGATCCGATGCCAATCTTCCCCTTTTTTTTGCTGAGGAAGATTGGCCCATGGCTAACATCCGTGCCCATCTGCCTCTACTTCATATGGGATGGCACCCCAGCATGGCTTGAGAAGTGGTGTGCGGGTCCGTGCCCTGGATCCGAACCCCAGACCGCCAGAGCAGAGCAAGCGAACTTAACTGCTATGCCACCAGGCGGGCCCCAATATCTTTTTTGTAAATAACAGCTTTATTGACATATAATTCATATATCATGACATTCACTCAAAGTATATAATTCAGTGGTTTTTAGTATAGTCACAGGGTTGACTATTACCACTATCAAATCTCGTAACATTTTCATCATGCCAAAAAGAAACTCTATACCCATCAGCAGTCACTCCTCATTGCCTCCTCCCCCCAGCCCTGACAACAACTAATTTACTTTCTGTCTCCGGATTTTGCTATTTTTCACATTTCATGTAAAAGGAATCATGCAATATGTGGTCATTTGTGACAGGCATCTTTCACTTGGGATAATGTTTTCAAGGTTCATTCATGCTGTAGCATGTATCAGTACTTCATTCCTTTTTATTCCCAAATAACATTCCATTGCATGGATGTACTACATTTTGTTTATCTGTTCATCAGTTGATGGGCATTTGGGTTGTTTCTGTTTTTTGGCTATTATGAATACTGCTGCCATGAACATTCATGTGTAGGTGTTTATGTGGACTTACGTTTTCATATCTATTTATATTTAACCAAATAGAAACTTAAACACTCAGACATTATAAAATTGTCTTCCAATTTACCTTTTTAGATCAAAGAGGAAATCAAGACAGTAATTAGAGACTATTTAGAAATATATGACTATTATATTAACATTATATTAAAACTCACAGTGTTACATCAAAACTGCATTCAGAGGAAAATTCATAGACTTAAATATTATCACATTAAAAGAATGAAAATAAGTGAATTAAGCATTTATCTCAGGAAACTCAAAAAGAACAAGAGCAACAATAACAAACAGGAGGAACCAGTAAGAGAATAGGAGAAGGAGAAGGAACCAGACAAGTAATGGCACAATTTCAGGCAAAAGCAGGTGGATGGAGTAATTGAACCTGACCCTGCAGGGGAGCACTGTCATCTTATGTTATCTCCCAAAGTAGTCGTGACTTCAGGACTTAAGGTGAAGAGATTGTGCTTTCCTACTCCTTTCACACAGCCCCCTCTCCCATTAATCATTGCCTAAGGTCCACTCCCATGACACTTCTAGCTCTAGGTGGCAGGTGGATAAAGCTGCTCCCGTAGCCTGAAGGCACACTGCCAAAGAAGTGTCTCACCGCCAAAGAAGAGTGCTTTTGCCTCCAATGCCTCAGATGCAGGTACTGGAGACAAAAGCACACTTGAAGAGGGGTGGGGTTGGTGCACACAGAACCTGTAAAAGGGATCCAGGGAGATCTGGGCAGAGTATTGACATGTCCACCCCATGGTGTCTTCTGGTTCTCCTGGTCTTTGTAAAATTGTCCCTTGTCTACATGATCACATCTTACTATGTAGACCAAGAGAACAGACTGAATTACACAAACTGCTCAAGGTGGAAGCTTGTATAAGTGAGAGTACCATCTTGCCTGGCTTGGTCAGGACCTTGAAGTCTTCCACATGTGACCATGCATTGTATAACCTGTGTACCTATATGCATACCTGTTTACTCGGCCTTACCATGGTTGACACTGGCACACTCTTCCCCTGGCAGTGGCCTAGGCGGTCTACCATCTGGTCTATGCTATATGGTGACCTTTTCCCTTGCCATTATGGGTCCCAGAATGCCCTTTGGCTCTCATCTCAGTCACCTTTCTATCTCCCCTTGGAGGGTATGGGAGAACTTTTGGGTTCTGTCCACACCTTACTTGGACTCAGAAAAACTAAACCCTGGCTCTTACTCTGCCTAACTATGCTCTTGTTTGACTTTAATGGGGCTATCCCTGAAGTTGGAGCCAGGGCAGCCTATGAGGCAATGTCCTCCTGTGCCTTAAAATTGAATTTGGGAAAATCCCCTCTGGTCTTTTCATTTCCCGCAACTCTCAAACATGCCATTTTCAGAGGAGCTCATCTCCTTCCTCTTTTGTTTCCTCTCTTAACCCTTTTGTATCAGAAGCAGCCAGTGCTGGGTTTTTCGCTTCCTATATAGTAGACCCCCCTTGTCTGCGGTTTCACTTTCTTTAGTTTTAGTTACCCGAGGTCAACCGTGGTCCAAAAATATAAATGGAAAATTCCAGAAATACACCATTTTTAAGTTTTAAATTGTGCACTGTTGTGAGTGGGTGATGAAATCTCTCGTTGTCCTGCTCCACCCCACCCAGGAGGAGAGTCATCCCTTTGTCCAGTGTATCTACCCTGTATAAGCCACCTGCCCGTTAGTCACTTAGTAGTCACCTCGGTTATCAGATCAACTGTCATGGTATCACAATGTTTGTGTTCAAGTAACCCATATTTTATTTAATACCGGCCCCAAAGCACAACAGTAGTGATGCTGCCAATTCCGATATGCTGAAGAGAAGCTGTAAAGTGCTTCCTTTAAGTGGAAAGGTGAAAGTTCTCAACTTAATAAGGAAAGAAAAAAAATTGTATGCTGAGGTTGGTAAGATCTATGGTAAGAACAAATCTTCTATCTGTGAAATTGTGAAGAAGGAAAAAGAAATTCATGGTAGTTTTGCTGTCGCACCTCAAATGTGTATGTATAGGAAAAAACAGTATATATAGGGTTCAGTACTATGTGCAGTTTCAGGCGTCCACTGGGGGGTCTTGGAACGTATTTCCCAAGGATAAGGGGGGACTACTGTTTATCATATCCTCCTTATCTAGGGCAGCAAGCCCCATGGCCTTGGTCAAAGATGGACGGGATACTTATCTTCACTATGGAAGACACTTTGTGCTCTAAGTCAGCTCCTCTTTTGATAAGTTAAAGGAGAGATAAGAGAATTTAGAAATTCCTTTTCTTTGGACAAAGCCTAGCTTTTAAGTCTTGCTGCACTTTTGAAAATTTCATTTTCCAAGTCAGAGGCCAAACTATAGCTTTCTTTTTCTTTGCATTCCTGTTTAACCACCCTAATTCCCCCCAAGTCAGACGGATGCTCTCTTTCCTGAGGGAGTTGTCTCTAGCAGAAAGTCTAGAGAAACGCACATTAATGTTATCATTAGAGCAGTACAACTCTGATCTGATATTCTGACTTACAACTTGAAGGTTGGTATCAGGTTTTAGTTTCCATCTAAAAATCCTAATTGGTTAGGAGACAGAGTACCTGAGGCCAATATCTGCTCCTGTTAGCAAGTCATCAACACATGTGCAACCTACCTCCTCAATATCCCACTCATTGTGTGGCACCCAAAATTGTAAAAGAGGCAAGTGATCACAAAAATGATCATTCCTTTTAGTAAACTATGATTTTTTTTACAATAGACTGTAATTTCAGAAAATGATATAGCTTGCTACTTAGTGAGCTCTTTAGTCACCAACCCAAATAGCATTTTATTGATATTTCCGTTTGCCTCAGGCTCTGATATGGCTCTGTATGGTCCTGTCACTGATCTAGTCTTTATTCAAATTTTTGGCATTTTGTTTATCATAGATATTTTTGTATTAATTTTTATTTTTAAAAATTACGCATTAAAATGTTACATATCTTGATTACTGAGTTTTTTGGTGCTTCCTTAAATTTTGCACCCGGAACAAACGCCTCACTTGCTTCACCGTAGTCCTGGCCCTCTTCTACTCAAGATCCAGCTCCATGAAGCCTTCTCTCACATCACTACATGGATTCAATGTTTTCTTTGAATTCATGTATCACTTTTCTTTACCATTCTCATGACCTTACCACTAGAATCGTCCATGTACATGTCTTATTATCCATCCTACCTCCTCCAGTTGTAAGCCACCTGAGGTTGGAATCCTGTTTTGACTCAGCTTTACCTCCTTTTAACATCTATTAAAGTACCTTGTACAATAAAGATTTGTTTAAAGAGTAAAGAAGATTCTGTTTCATAAGGAAGGAAAATACATTTTAGAAAAATTTATACCATAATGGTAACAGTTTTTTTTTTTTTTTTTAAAAAGCAAGGGTGCTTGGATAACTCTTAGATTCTCTTGGAATTTTAACTGTATCTAACATCTTTTCTTGCATGATGCAGAATAAGTGCATTATTACTATATTTCACTAAATTTCTGTCCCTTTAGCATACTGTGACTGATGGTAGTCAGAAAGGTGGTAGAGAAATACACCGAGGAGAAGAGGGATAAAAACCTGGAATTAAATGTTTACCCTTGATAATCTACAAAAAGGATAATTCACATGCAGACACCCAGAAGCTGACTGTACAATTTATCTTTAAGCAATTCAATACAATGTTGCCACAGGACATGACACAGTAATTTATTTCTAAAATGTTAGATTCTGTTAGTATTTTCAGATCAAACTTTGTTTTCTGCTTGACATAATTGATTACTGCTTTCATTGGGATTTATTTTAAAGTAATTCTGAACTGAAAAACTGCAAGGAAAGTAGAAACTGCACATTTCTCTATTAGGGCAGCTGTGTCTAGAACAGCACAGCAGAATTTTTTTTTTTTTTTTGCTATTTGATTTCTCTATCTCTTTATTGCTCTATTCATTGTAGAAAGGACTCCAGGTTACACATCAGTCTTTTGAAGGAAGATTACTTGGACACACAGATTAAAAACATCCCACTGTCAGCAGTAGTGATCCCATCATCAGCAGTAGTGATTTAGTATATAAAACACAGAAAATTGAGGGTACTGTGAATGAATTGTACTTTTTTAGGATACTTTACTTCCACTACACAGTCAAGTCCTTTGTTATATTTCCCCACATACAACAGTTAGCTATTGCTGCATAACAAACCACCCCAAGTTTAGTAGCTTAAAACAGCAATCATTTATTATTTCTTATGAGTTTATGGATTGACAGGGAAGTTCTGCTACTCTGGAGCATGCTTGGCTAGTCTTGAGTGGGCTCACTCATGGGTCTGTGGTCAGCTGGTGGGTCAGCTGGGGGCCAGCTAGTCTAGGACTGGCCAAGATGGGAGCTTGTCTTTGCCCCACACGGTATGTCATTCTGCAGCAGGCGACCCTGGGCTTGTTACCACGGCAGTGGTGTGGTTCCAAGACAAAAAGAGCAAAAACACACAATCCCTCTTCAGGTTTAGGCTCAGTACATTCTTATTATTACTTCAGCTGCAATCTATTGGTCAACGCAAGACATAAGACTATCTCAGAATCTCTTGGATGAGCTGCAAAGTCACATTGCATAGGCATGGATATGGGGAAGGGAATAATTAGGACAGCCCATTTTTAGAGTCAATCTACTACATAATGCGAGATGTTCTCTTAATTTTCCATATAACTTATTCCTCAAAATATTTGAGATAGATTTCAGAATACCTACAGTTATGCAAAATTTTTTTTTACATAATTACAAAAATGTAAGATTTGGTGTGGTTGGCAGAATTCTAAGATGGCCCCCAAGATTCCTGCCACTTGGTGTACATGCCCTCTGTGATCCTCTGTCTTTGAGTATGAGCCGGATCTGTGGATATAATGGGGTAGTTACTCCCTTGATTAAGTTACGTTATATGGCAAAAGTGATAGCATAGCCACTTCCATGATTATGTGACATTATATAAGACTGTCTTTGCAGACTGGAGAGGTTCTTCTGCTGGATTTGAGGAAGTAAGCTGCCATGTTGTGAGAGGGTCTGTGAGAAGACCATGTGACAAGGCACTGTGAGGGCCTCCATGGAGCTAGGAATGGCCCCTGGTTGACAGCTAGCAAGGAAGTGGGGACCTCAGTCCTATATCTGCACAAAATGAGATTCTGCCAACAAGCACATGATCTTGAGTTCCAGAAAAGAATGCAGTTCAGCCATCATCTACATTGCAGCTTTGTGAGACCCTGAGCAGAAGAACCAGCTAAGCTCTGCCCGACTCCTGACCCACAGAAGCAGAGATAATACATGCATGTCGTTTTAAGCCACTAAATTTGTGGTAATTTGGTATGCAGCAATAAAAAACTAACACTTCGGGGGAAAATCCAAATAAGACTTTAAGATCAAGACATAAATGGAAAATAAGAACAAAGTTTCATAGATACCACAGATAGAGGTTTTAGATAGTTATTAAGTTGAAACACAGATTTAATTCTGAGATTCCTGGTGGTCAAAATCAAAGGGAAAATATGAGCTTTTATTATTATTTTTGTATTTGCTTTTGTGTGTAGCACATGATTCCTCTTGCAGACTTAAAAGACATGAGCATCACAATGTTTAACAATTGTGATATCAATTGCTATCAATCAATATCAATCCTGCTGTAGCAGTTTCAGAAAGTGCAGCTGATATGCAGGATTTAGGGCTTAGAGGTAAGTGAGACATTAAGACAAAAGGATGGTTCCACTTATGGAGTATTCCACGGTTGTTGCTGGGTTAGAAAGTCAGATGGGGTTGTTTCAAAAGCCCTGGAATTTAAGCTCAACTATGGTAGATGGGATTTCTCCATGACAGAAGCAGCAGCAGCTCCCTGCTGGAAAATCTTCACGTCTCCCAGACAGACCAGCTTTAGCACCTCCTATCTCTGCTGCCAACCTTGTCATCCATCAGGCCCAACCGATGAGGAGTCACTGATAGATTTTAAACTGGGCAGCGACCTGCTAAAAGGAAGAGCACCCTGGCTACTTACTGTGTAGAGAATAGATTTGGGCGAGAGGGTGAGGTGGGGTGGAGGAGGCAGGTAGAAGACCCCCTCAGTGGTCTTGGTTTGAGATGTTATTCTGGACTAGCATTGTGGCAATAGCACTGTGGCAACCTCTCTGTGGATGGAAGTGCGTGGTTTGGAGAGAAATTTAAGAAGTGTCTGATTAATGGAAACACTGAATGGGGGTAGCCAGAGATGTAGAAGGAAAACTACAAGAGAGAAATAACATAGAAAGCAAGGAGGAAATAGTTTCAGAAGAGAGTGATCAACCATGTCAGATGCTGCAGGGAGGTAAATTAAGATAGCTGAGAAGTTTTCATCACATGTGTTAATTCAGGGATGATTTGAGACCTGCAATGATGAATGAGAGGAATATGGCATCCAGAGTCCAGGTGAAAGATCAGCTCAGCATTAGATAGGAAGGACAAATTTTCCTGGAAATGGGTGATAAAAAGCGGCAAGAAAGACTGTTTTTTTTTTTTTAAGGTAGAGGAGAATGGTAGGAAAAGGAAATTCATGCAGTTTTTACTGGATTTTTTTTCACTTTGTCAAGCAGAAAGAGAGATGCGCTGAGGGTGAGTGGAGACATTCCTTGGGCTGGCCACTGCGAAATGAGAGGCAAAGATGACCATCACAAGTAGAAGAACTTCTGGTCAATAGTAAGGATCAACTGTGGCTGCAGAACATGTTGTTTTCCATATCTCCTCATCCACCATTAGTTGAGGGCTGCTTCCAGGGGCATTGATTCCTCAGCTCCTCTGACTTGCCCTGTGTACTTTGAATGAGCGCTGCTCCACAGTCAGAAAAAGTCATCAGAGATGGAGGTGCAGGTATTCATTGTAAGGAATCTTTGAGGGGATGGAGGTGAATGCTGAGGAGGATGGGTGGGACACTGAGGGGTGTGCTATGGCCATACGGAGGGAAAATATCCAAGTCTGGGGACAAAAAGGAAAGGTGAGTGAGAGTGCTGGCAGAGAAGTGGTTGCTGTGAGGACTATGAGATCTAACCTGGATAAGGAAAGAAGTGAAATTAGGAAGGGGTTAATAGCTAGGGGGAAACATGAGGCCTCCTTAGATCTGGATCTCTTAAGGAGGTCAGAACAGGTATATAAGAGTAGAGAAGTAACTAAATGGGAAAAACTAGTCATTGTGGTAAAAACGTTGTGTATTGGAGTTGAATTTTATAGATGGCCCAGTTATGCACCTGTGACAAGACCACAGCATGATCACAAGAGTGGGGCTGCTGAAATAGAGAAGATTCAGATCATAGGAACTGAAGAGGTCAAGGAGCTGTGAGGCATGGGCATTGAATGATCTTCCCCATGGATATTTACTGAGCAATGCAAGGTTTGGTCTGGAGTAGTAGGCTGTGATCAGGTGCCAATATTTTGATGAATGTGTGGGAAAGAACAGGACATAGACAGTCTGCAAGGTCCATGAGGGCAGGGATACCATCTCTCGACTTCATACTGTATCTTAGTGCCTAGCACAGTGTCTTGCTGCATAGCAAATTACCTTAATTATCTCAATTAGTGGCTTAAAGCAACAATGAACATTTATCAGCTCACAGTTCATGTGGGTTAGGTATTGAGGAGCAGCTTAGCTGTGTACTTCTGGCTCAGGGTCTCTCAGGAGGTTGCAGTCAAGATGCTGGCCACTGCTGTGGTCACCTGCAGTCTTGTCCGAGGCTGGAGGATCCACTTCCAAGATGGCCCACTTATTGGCTGGCAAGTTGGTATTAGATGTTGACAGAAGGCTTCAGTTCTTTGCTACATGGTCATGTACTGAAGTACAGAACACAGGAGGAAAAATAAGTTTGTAACTATAAGAATAGGGGGTTCAGTTTGTAGCATTCCATTTTAGGGTACCTATGGGACAACTTCAGATATTTCCACGGGCAGTTAGATACATGAGTCTGGTGACCAGAGGAAAAGATGGGATAAATATAAAGATTTAATAGTCATCAGTATACAAACAGTAACTGAAACCATGGAATGAATAAGATGGCTAAAGGGGAAAGCCTTAGCCTCTAGCCTTTGGGAAGAGGCAGGGGAGATGCTGGGATCATGAGAGAATCCACAGCCTCAATTTGAGAAGCTTGTCAAGGAGACACTGTTTCTGGAGGAGGGTCACATTTTAGTCATGATAAGCAGTCCCAAAGAACATAGAGATATTGGTTACCAGGGCAAGTAGAGGAAACCAGATAAATTGGAGGAAGAAGAACAGGGCAGTAGAAGCTTATGAGGGCATGAGAGAGGATTTCTGAGAGTAGTAGAGATGAGGGTCCTGGATGGAAAGATCCAAAAGGTACAGAACTTGGGTTAACAGTTTCTCTGCAGTGTCCTTTATTAGGATGTCAGGGTTGGCTTATTATTGAGTTAACCCTGTTGCAGGTGTCTATCCTGGGTTTTTAGGACACAGGGCCTAGCAAACTGAAAATAGAAGAAACTGAAGACAGAGATTGATTTTCAATATCGTTGAGTGGCACTTGATGATAATGTCTGGCATTGTTGATGTCCTAGCCGACAGGAGTGGTGTCTATCCCTTACCAGATTCTTTACCTGATCCCAGATGCCCTGCTTGAAGCCGTGGACACTGCATAAGAAGCTACAATAACAAATGAACCCAGGATCAGAATTCTTCCCACCTCGCCTTACTTCTATCGTCTTTGTACCTTATCACATACGAGCTGACGCTTGTTACTAGCTTGCTGAAATCTGTATTCCCAGGCCTTGTTTTGCCTTGGAAATCTTGCCCAGATGGTTGGGGCTACACTCCCTTGAAGACTCTCAACCTTTGATGGAATTAACAACCATGATGTTTTGGAGGCCTGAATGATCCCCTGGTGAAACTATCAGCTAGAGCCCTCAGAGCTGGAACTGGGGTGAGAAGTTTTATGTGAGATAGCATAGCCTGGAGAGATCAAGCACAAAAGCCAAATCCAGAGGACCAGAGGCCAGATAAAGACCAGGGTCCATGAATTTGGTTCTACAGACATAGGAACACAGTGAGAACAGACCAGAAACAAGAATTAATAATAACCATAACCAACCTTTATTGAGAGCTCGCCACATGCCATGCTCACAGATGCTGTGCTAAGCTGCCCTACATATCTCGCTTCACTTTTCACAAGAATGGTCTGAAGTAGGCCCTATGGTCATTGTCACATTATAGACAAGGAAATTGAGGCTTAGAGAGTTTAAGTGATTGGCTCACGATTACACAACTAGCAAGTAGCAGAGCCAGATTCAAATCAGTGCATCCTCCCCCAGAGCCTACCTTTCCATCCATTATCCTCTCCCCTGAGCCATAGCTGAGAATACTGTTGGTGTTTGGAGGTCTTCTTTACGAACTAGCGGCTTTGATAGAGATCTTAGATCTTGGCTAAGGCTCCAGGTGTCTGTGAGAGGCTTCATGACATCAATTCTATTCCCATTGCCTTGGTTTATGGCTCCAAATGGAACTTTAGGGAAAAGCCAGTTCTGCGGGGCTGGTTCTGGGAGAATGTGTCTTTTAAGAAGATATTGGGCTGAATGGGGCAGAACCCCAACTTTGACTCACATTTTATTATAAGGATCCAGGGGATTTCATGGAACCCAAAGACAGGCATGTGTCTGAGATTCAGGAACCACTGGAAACAGCCCTTCAAAACTTCCAGGATAGCCTCTGTGAACCTCACGTCTATATTTCAGGCTCATTCTCTCTCTCTCTCCCTCTCTCTCTTTCTCATTCCCTCCCTCCCTCTATCTCTCTATCTCTATCTCTATTTCTATCTCTCTCTATCTCTCTCTCTATGTCTCTTTCTCTCTATCTCTCCAGACAGATTTTTTCCAATCTCTCTAGTTGTGTAATGGGAACCATGACCTTGAGCCTTGATAGTTCTGGAACTTTGTGGTACCCAGACCAACAGCATTAAACTCACCTGGGAACTCATGAGAAATGCAAAATCTCAGGCCCCACTCCAGATCTACAGAATCAGAAACTCTGGGGTGGGGCCCAGCAGTTTATTTTACCATGCCCTCCAGGCGATTCTAATGCATGCCAAGTTTGAGAACTGCTGGTTTCTATCTTACAGCTTCAGCCATCTGGAGAGAGACAGACCAGTTTGCAATCCCAAGGTCAAAATTTTCAGCAAGGGGTTATGGGCACAGCTTGAGTCGGGGGCCCACCTCTGCACTGATTAGCTGTGGCCTGAGAGCTGGGTCATGCTGTAACCTTACCCATCCAACTGCAAAACACCTAGAGAGGTGGAGATGAGAGCCTTCTCAGAAAACAGGCAGTTTGGAAAAGAAGTGGAGTGTGGGAGGAATGCTACATGGACAAAACAGTTAGAAAAGTGAGGGCCAGATTTACATATCCTGAACCTGAGACCCATTACTGGCTTGGTAAAGCCTTGACGGGAGTGGTCAGGGAAGTTACCGAGACCCACGAGCTGGCCTGCTCAGGGGCAGCCTGCGGAATCAAGTTCCCTACTTTTGCGGGGTTTGGCCTGGCCAGGGTCATAGTTTAGAGCATTAAATGTCGCGCTGACTTATTTCTTGTTTCTTTGTGTCTTTTTCCTCCCCATCCAGTATATTGCCTGATTTAGGTCCTGAAGGTTGTATTAGTTAGAACAGCAATTATCAAAGTCAGGTCCCTGGGCCTTATGGGTCTCAGACTCTTAGGCTTTCCACAGGTCAAACTATTTTCATCATAATACTAAGATTTTATTTGCCCTTTTCACTGTATTGACATTTGCACTGATGATGCAAAAGCAAAAACAGGTAAAATTGCGGTGCCTTAGCACAAATCAAGGCTGTGATTAATCTTATTAAAATAAAATTAGTTTTTATTAACTTTTAACCCCTGATTACGTCTTTTTAATGTTCTGGGTGACAAAATGGAAAGTGCACACAAAACTCTTTTGCTGCACACTGAAGTATGATGGTGTCTCAAGAAAAAGTACTTATGCCATTGAGCTGTGAAATAAATTATCCACTTTTTCACGGAAAACCGTTTTTACTTGAAAGAATGACTAATAGACAAACTATGGTGGTTGGCAGACATTTCCTCAAAAATGAAGTAAGCAAGCCTATCACTTCAGGAAAACAACTGACAATATTTGTTGCCAACGATAACATTTGAGCTTTCAAGTGAAAATTATAATTTTGAAAGACTTGTATCCACCACCATGAGCTTGACAGCTTCCCAACACTTAAAACTATTTTTTGATGAGATCTATGGTAATGTTAACCAATACGATTTTTTAGTATTGTATAATGACCTGTGTCAACATTTAGAAAATCTGCATAACTCAGTGAACCAATATTTTCAAAATGACCAATTCATGTTACAAAATTGTGGGTGGGCAAGAGATCCATTCAAAATGCAAGATAGACTAATGGATTTTAATGTACTAGAGTATAAAGTTCATTGATATGGTTTCAGATTCCACCTTACAACTAACTTTTAAGAAACGACCACTGTTGAGTTTTAGTATAATATCAAAAAAGAACATCCACAATTATCTGAAATGGCTATTAAAATACTCCTCCCTTTTCCAACTCCATATCTGTGTGAGGTTGAATTTCCTCCATATACTTTAACCAAAACAACAAAGCAAAACATGTTGAATGCAGAATCAGTTACGAGAAACCAGCTGTCTTCTATTAAACCAGACACTAAAGAGATTTTCACAAATGTAAAACAATGCCTATTCTTCTCACTAATTTTTTTTTGTTTTAGAAAATACAGCTATTTTTCATAAAAATGTTATTTATGTTAACATGTAATGGGTTTATTACTGTTATTTTTTAATGAATGAAAAAATAAAAATTTCTCAGTTTTAATTTCTGATGTGGTAAATATTGATACATATAACCCATATAAAAGTTGTTTGAAGTGCTCAACAATTTTCAAGATTGTAAAGGGGTCCAGAGACCAAAAATTTTGAGAACTAGTGAGTTGGAGTACAGCTCAGCTATTGTAACTGAGACATATTCAGAAAAAGGGATGGCAAAGTGGTTCAAACAATATAGAAATTTCTCTCTTTTTAAATAACAGTCCAGAGGTCAATAAGGAGGGAGTCCAGGGCAGGCAGGTGGTTCTATTCCATGGGTCATCCAGGGTCCAAGATTCCTTCTATCTTGTTGTTCCAATATCCTGTAGTCTGGGGTCTATGGATACAATTCAGGATGTCCATGAAGTGGAGTAGAAAAACCCCTAACAGAAATGTAGCATTTCCTTCAATTATAGGCAACAAACCATAGTAGTGTCAGCAGGACTAGTGACGTTGTCACCAATAGAAGTCACAGGTATTTTCATGTCACATTATAGTTACTGCAATTATCTCCAACTACCATTAACGCTCATCACTTTAAAACCACGTTAGTGGTTAGACTCCCTTAAGTCTTGTTGTATAATATATCAATAAAGAAGTGCAAAGAGTAATGTGTTATACATTTATTTAAAAATACTTTGTAACTATTTCATTATGATTGGTTTCCTACGTAATTTTTATAATTTTTGTATGATTGATTTCCTTTATAATCCTTTGTATCTTTATATATTTAAAGCATCATTTTGTTAAGGTCTCGGGGTTCACCAGTATGTCAAACCAGTCCACGATACAAAACGAGTAAGACACTCTACTGTAGGGCCAGGGTCAAAGAAGGACAGAGAGCAGAGGGGAAGGAATATCGTTCTGAGGAAATGCACCTAGCACTTTCTGCTCACATGCAGAGAACTTAGTCACAGGGCCACATCCAGCTAGGAAAGGTAGTTTCAAGCTGGAAGGCCATGTGTCTTGATAAAACTTGAGGATGAGTGGGAGTTAAATTACTAAAGGAATATGGGAATATTGAACAATGGGGTGAAGGACAAGTCGTGGTCTCTTTTCAGGGTTCTCCAGGGCTTTATTTCTTCTCTGTTGACCATCCAGCAAATCCAAATTGAGGGACATTCTGTAATATAACGGACCAGTATTCTTCAAAAGTGTAAGGTTATGAAAGACAAAGACTGAGGAACTGTCACAGAACTTAAGGAGAGACAAAAAATAAATGCAATGGAGGATCCTGGATTGGATCCTGGAATAGGAAACGTGGCTTTAATGGGAAAGCTGACAAAATTCCAATAAGGTCTGTAGCTTAATTAATAGTATTGTAAGAACATTAATTTCCTGGTTTCTCTAATGGTACTATGGTTATGCAAGATGTTAACATTAGGGGTAACTGGATAAAGGGTGTATGGGAACTCACTGTACTATTTTTGCAACTTTTCTATCAATAAAAATTTATTACAAAATAAAAAGTTAAAAAAAAAAACTGGCAGGTACAGATATAGGCTGCCTTTGGCGATGGCACCTTGCTAGAGTTTTCACTACCCAGTGAAGGTCAAAGACTAGTGCACTTCCCTCCCACTCAAAGCTGAAAAAACAACTCCTGCCAGGCAGTCTCCAGTCTATGGGTCAAAGCACACCCAAAGCTGATGATCCAGGCAGAGTGCCATAGAGCATGTAGGCTCAAAGGACAGGCTTTGGCATCAGAGAGATCGGGGTTTCATCTTGGCCCCTCCTCTTAACAACTGTGTACCTTTCATAAGGTACTTACCCTCTCAGAACCTCAATTTTCTCATCTTTAAAATGGGAGAATATAATGCTTATCTTACAGAGTTGTTGGGGTGTATTTAAAGATATAATGTCTCTGAAACAAGACCAATGTTCAATAAATAACTATTGTTATTGCACTATAAAGAGAAGACTGGGAAGAATCTTATCACCATTTAAGCTTAAGCAAAACATCCACATAAGTATTTATAAAATGCTTCAAATATACCACATATGCTCCAAGTCTAGTTACTATTAGTGATGTTAAGGTCACTGCAGTGCTGTGGGCTTTAACTATACTTACAGCACTGTTGGGGAATCTAATTTAATTGAGACGCACTCTAATTTGGATTACATTTTTTTTTCTAATTTAATTCCTCATGCCTTATATTTTCACATAGTTGTTAGTGTATAAATTATTAATTTAGTCACTTTGTTTGATTATATTTTTTCTGGCATTGCTCATCAGTGCTAACGTGTTTAAATATTGGTCTCAGTGGTTGCTGAAAGCAAAGTTATGTAGGAGGGAAACACCCCTAATGACCCAAATCTAATAAAAACGAAGCTTTGTTTAAATTGTTCCATGATACAGAGCTGGACTTTGTGCCTGACTGCTTCTGCCTGGTAATTTTAGTACTGTCATCATTCAGTCTCTTTGGGGAGACTGGACTAGGGGAGTCTGGGATCCCCTTGGAGGTTAACAACTTCCCTGTGCTTCCATCCCTCTTGCTGTGCCCATCTGGACCAGCACTACTCCTAGTGTGGTCTGTGGACTTGTGCCAGACTACAGTCTTACTGGTCTGAGGCAGAAATTGAGAGAAAACATTCAGAAACTCGGATAGCAATTTGACAGAGTTATTTTGTTTGTTCAATAAAATTAGAAAAAGGGCTTGTATTCTTTGCCTTTTCATTTCAGATTTCTAGTAATTTATCATTATCGTATTTGACAAAGTGTCTGTCTGCGACAAATTGGAAAAAGAAAGCATAAAACCTGCTACTTCCCTGCAGATAGAGGAGCGCTGATCTAGATCATAAGGCATATCTGGCAAAAGACTATCCCAACATGTAATTGAAAGTCATCAGTAAACAGTAAGGCATTCTCATCTAGCTCCACACATTTCATAAAAATAACTTGAGCTAACATTACTGCCTGAGAGCATCTATGTATGGATTAGGAGCATTTGTCTGTGCGAAATTTCCTGTAGCCTGTAAACCTGTCTAAGGATTGGGGTTGGGGGGTGTGGTTTTCTGGCTGGGAACTTTGTCGTAGTGTGTATGGTAAACTGACATTGTGATAACTACAATTGTCTCTTGACTGGCTCCTGTTTCTGTTCTGGCCCATAATTTATCCTCCACACTTTTGCCAGAATAATAATCTTTGTAAAATGTGAAGTTCTATCATGTCACTCCGATGCTTAAACTCCTTTAGGGGCTTTACATCATTCACTGGATGAAGTTCAAACTCTTTAGCCTCCTGTACCAGATCCTCCACGACCTGGTTTTGATTTATTTCTCCAGCCTATGCCGTTTAGAAAGATCATCCCTCTTTGTCTGCCTCCTTGTCTTTCCTATCTTTGAAGGGCCTTCTCAAGTGTCACCTTATCTGTGAAGCCTTTCTAAACCTCCAGAGCCTCCACTCCCAGGTAGAATTGACTCCTCCCTCTTTCATACTTCCTACTGGTTTCTAGAACTGCATCAAACTTCTTTATTGAGGTTTGGAAATCAACTAATGTAAAAACCAAAGATTTTGCTGTTCAGTTCTTAAATTGAGAGTTAGATGGTGGGTGATTCTTTTGGGGGCTATTTATAGGGGAGACACAATGGATACTGAACTCTGAGGAAGTTCTAGAAGACACTGGAGAGGTGACCAGGACAGTTCCCCAACCATGGACTCTAAGTGGTGCCAGAAGGAGTGGGTAGAGATGGCATACTTCCCCTCTGCAGCTGCTCCCTGGCCTGGGGCACTGCTTAAGGAAGGCAGAGTTAGCCACTTGGGTCACTAGGTTATGATTTAGTTCTCTACACTAGGCATTCAGCTGTTTACTGAATGACATTCTAACTGGCCTGAAAAGCACACAGTGGGTGAAGACTAGTATTTACTTTTATAACACATTTTGATTAATTAACTTTAGTGCACTCTCTCTTCAGATAACTAAGTTAAGAAGCTGTGTGTGAAGTTTCATGTGATTCAATTAAATGCAATGTCATGATTGTAAAGAGATAAAGGCCCATCTAAACTCTTATTCTACAGCAGTAGATTAGGCATTTGGTTAAATACAGTCTGATATATGGAGAGAATAGCACCCACTGTGAGCAATATTTGGATTTAACAAACAATTACTCGTTCAAAATCCAATCAATGGATGCATTTATTACAATAACTTGGTTTACCATTGATGCCAGAATGTATTAAGTTAAAAACGTGTTCAATTTGAATTAGCTTTATATTGCCACTCAGACTGTAGAGTTTTTCAGTTGGATCTTCATTGGATATTAGCGACCATCTGGTCCAATCTTTGATTTTTTTTTAAAAGAAGAATCTGAGTGCCATAGAGGTGAAGTGGGTTGTCTGAAGTCACACAGCTATGTAATGGCTGAGCTAGGCCCAGAACCCAGGTGATAAGCATAGTTCCTGAGTAAACATCAGGATATATGGCTTGACAAAGGCAATTTTCTGATTTGTAAATTTATTAATAAGAAAAGTCTTTCAGAGGTATCATATTTTGTAACACGTTAAACAAAGAACCTTCATTGATGAAAAGAAAATGAGATTGAGTCTGTCCTTGAATATCTAGTTTGTCTGGTTCCCATGGACTCAATAGCGTAGAAGGAAGATGTCCATTTATGTTCTCAGGGCTGATGTATACTTGTCTCTTCAATCTTTGATGTGACTTCCTGGTTCTGTTCAACTGCCTTTTACCAGCAGCTCTTCTCTGCCAGCACCCTAGTCTGACATGGACCAAACTGTGCTGCCAAATACCACTCTGTGTTTGAGTGTTTGCCCTTGCACAAAGGACGGAGAGTTTGGAGTTGGTGAAAGGCGTGAACCTGCGGCAGGGAGGGCAAGCTTCCCACAAAAGTTTATGTGCCCCTTTCCATCTATGGAGTTGTTACTGGAAAGTGGCCATTCAGCCATGAACTACATTTCCTAGCCCTCACTCCCTAACCACCATCCCTTGCTTTACATCTGGATGTGGCCACCTGACTAGACTTCACCAACGGAATGTGAGTGGGAGTGATATATTATTTTCAGGCCAATACTTTATACTGTCTTTCCTTTTTACCAACTGGGTGCCCTAGGGGATAGGAAAGCCAAAGATGGAAGGAACCCAGATCCCCAAAGCACCACATAGAGGAGATCTGCCTGCTAACTAGGAAAAACTCCCTCAGACTATTAGACAAACAAAAAATAAACTTCAAACGTGTTTGAGTCTTTACACATTTTGAGTTTGTTACAGCAGCCAATACTCCCCTAAATAAGACACAGCCTCTTGTTCTAACGAGTTTTAGTTCCATTTTGAAGGTAGATATTCACCTAAAAATTAGTTACATGTATTTTTACAAAATATTTAATTTAATTGAGCACTCTAAGTGTTCAGAGAGGTCTCAATTTTCCCCAAGAGATTAATAAAGCAAAATGGATTGAGACACTTGACGAAGCAGCTAATGAACAAATTACTTACTTGTCTAAATTTTGCTGATATCATGCTGTTCACTTCCAAATAAGTTCACTTTTAATTTTAATATGGTTGTATAGAGGTGAAGGATGTTGTTCTTTGGATATAGATTGGAATTTTTATATGTTATGCTCATTTTATAGTTGTATTCATTTATACCTCACCTCTTTCCAAAAGAGTTTGCAATTGACTTACAAAAAATGGCTTAGCAACTATGTTAATAAAATAGAAAAGCAGGATATAGAAAAAAGGATGAGCAAACTATCGTATCTGAAATTGTTCATGTGGTTGGTGTGATTGAGACTCAACCTTAAGTCTGAGCTTCTTGGCAGGCTGAGTGAGAGGGAGGCATGATAAATTACAAATCAGCCATCAGAAAGGAGGAAGTGTACTCATCTCTCAGGAGTGGCAATGCTTTTTTTGGTAGCAAAGTCTCAAAGAAATGGCCCTCAATGTTTTCATCTCAGGGGAGTAGGACCTACCATGAGTGAAATCAATGAAATTTTGTCAACTCTCCAACTTATTTTTGTGAAATGAACTCTTGATAATATTGAAAAGAGAGGAAACGGCTAGACTAAGTAATTACTAAAAAGCTTTTGTGTATTTTTATTTTCCACATGTCTTAACCCTTGGGAACTTACGCATAGCTTGCAGATGATGATCTTTGATATGTTCACTTAAAAAAATAAATTTCTTTGGCTCAGGATGGGTAAGCTCTGAACCAAACTGCTAGTTTGATTCTAAAAACATTTTAAATAAATTGTGTCATTATTCAAGGTGAATTGATATTTGAAGGTGATTGTTTTATCTTCCTTGGGAGGGAACTTGGTTTTCTCAATGTATGAGCTTGGATTTCTCATAGAGTGAGAGCTCTTGGGTGGGGATTTCTAAAGAAGTACCCTGTTGTAGCACAAGCCACCCTAATTAGACGTTTTCAGGTGCAAGTCTTTCTCAACTTGGATTTCATGTGCTCAAAGAATATTGCACCTGAAGATTGTCTCATTAGCCATCATTTTTCAGATGAGAAGACTGAGGCCCAGGCTGGATACATGACAAACCAGCTTTCCCACAGATAGTGAAAAGAGAGCTGAGACAAGAACCCTAGTGTCCTGATGCTTAGCTTGTTTCTACTATGTAACAGATGCCTCTCTTAAGTACTAGTTCAAAGCTATTCAATTTAATGCAACAAGCCTTTAGTAAACATCATTGATAGAAAAGACCATTCCCAAAGTATTTCTAAGCTCCTTAGAATTTTTGTTTATTTCCATATTATCTTAAACTCTGGTTGTTTGTATCAAATACAGGTAGGCAAGGCAAAAGAAGTCTAAGTGAAAATGTTGATAAAATGAGGAATTGAAATATTAATCTCTAATGGAATGAAGTTATGTTCCAGATGGGTGATACAGGATAGAGTCCTTTCTACTCTCTGAAGATTTCAAAGCACTTAACATTACCTTAAAACTCATTAAGCCGGTTGCTGAATCAGACATTGGATGGTATAACTTTATTCTTATTATTTATTTAATAACATGAAAGGAGTTGTTTCTCAGTGGGAATTGATAGCTCTAAAAGGATGAAACCTTTTCTTCAATGTTCTAAAAGGACAAGTATCACTCAGCCAATACTCTCTTCCAAAGATAATCAATGATAACGTAGGAAAATATTAGCAAGTCACTCATAAAAATCTTCCCAAATGAATAAACTAATCAAATAATTTCAAAAAGTTTTTGTAAGTTTATATTGGTTTAATCTGGTGTGTGCTACCTTATAGAAATAAAGGAGTTTTTCAGATTTTTATTAGTTAAGGAAGAAAAGAAGATGAAAATCATTTATTCTTTCTTACCAATTAAAATTTAGAATTTCTTCCTCTTAAAAGTTACCCATTGGGGTCGGCCCGATGGATTAGCGGTTAAGTGCATGCGCTCTGCTACTGGCGGCCCGGGTTTGGATCCCGGGCGCGCACCCATGCACCGCTTCTCTGGCCATGCTGAGGCCGCGTCCCACATACAGCAACTAGAAGGATGTGCAATTGTGACATACAACTATCTACTGGGGCTTTGGGGGAAAAAAAAAAGGAGGAGGATTGGCAATAGATGTTAGCTCAGAGCCGGTCTTCCTCAGCAAAAAGAGGAGGATTAGCATGGATGTTAGCTCAGGGCTGATCTTCCTCACACACACACACAAAAAAGTTACCCATTGTATTGCAAATTTTTCCTTGCTTTTTAAATACAGGAATACTCTATTTTTTAAAAAGTGAATGATGACTTTATGGTGGCCGTTGCCTTTTGAAATATGTTTTATTATTATGCAGTTTATCCGTTGTTTTTGACTTTTTAAAAATTTATTATTTATTTATTTATTTTGGTGGGGAAGATTGGCCTTTAGCTAACGTCTATTGCCAATCTTCCTCTTTTTGCTGAGGAAGATTGGTCCTGAGCTAACATTTATGCCCATCTTCCTCTATTTTTTTGTATGTGGGACGCTGCCACAGCACGGCTTGATGAGGGGTGAATTGTCCGAGCCTGGGATTCGAATCTGCAAATCTGGGACGCAGAAGCAGAGCGCACAAACTTAACCACTACACCACTGGGCCAGCCCCTGTTTTTGACTTTTTAAAACATTGAAGTCAACGTGAGTTTCTCTTTTTACATCAAAAAGTGGTTACCTGCTTTCTTGGACATTGTTTTTCTTCATAGAAATTTTTCCAAAATTGGGCTAATTTCACTAAAAATATTAATCCTTCAGAACATAAGAATAATAAATGGATTACCTATTCGGCCCTGGTCACCTGTCAATATGAGTGATTAACTGTTAGTCATAGACCTGTGTATGCAGTTTAAGTATTTTTCATATTCAAAATTAAACTTTCATCCATCTCTAAAATGACAGAGGCAAACGACATAGATGCTGATTTGAGAAATGGGAGACTACGCTGACAAAAGCTACTGTGAGATTTTAGGTGTGTAAGACAGGTGCATATTGATGTAAGTTTTTCATCGCTTGCTTTAAGTATGAACCTATCATCTCTTTGGATATGCTGCCTAAAGTTCTCGCCTAAAAGCAGAACACCAGTGGGTTTGTTAAAGTGGATGTGGATCCCTAGGCAGGGGATTTGACTCATTTCTTTATTATGCAAATTACAGGGGCTGTGCTAGGGGTGAGGGGGTTAATGACTATTAACTGATGATAACAGGTTCCAGCCTCTTCTATCATTATTCACTTAGTGAGGGAGACAGGAGAAAGACTAAGCGGTCACTGAAGAAATAACTTCAGATTTATGATTTGGGCTTATTTCACAGGTAGTATTTTTAAACAGTAATAAACAGATGAAAATAAAATTCACCCAAAATTGTATCATCTAAGGATAACGCTATTAACATTTTGCTCTATATAGCATTTTAACACTATTAACGTGTGCTCTAAGCAGTACAAAGTTTTTTCTTTCAAAAATTGTATCATGTTATATATACCATTTTAAATATGTTATTCATGTAACCTCATGAATTTCCTCCATGTCAGTAAATATACTTCTAAAACATTAATGGCATCATATTCCATCCTTCATCGCTGTACCATCATTTATCTAACAAAACCTTCAATTTTTGGACATTTAAGTTGTTTCAAATTTTTTTAGTACAATAAAAAATGCTGTGATGAGCATCTCTACCTGTACATCTTTGTCCAATTAGTTCTTAAGATAAATTGCTGGAAGTAAAGTTATATGAAAGGATATGCAACCCTTTAAGATTTTTGTTGTATATTGAAAACTTCCTTGCAGAATTTGTAGCAATTTACATGCCTGTGGACATACAAAATTTCCTTTCCCTCCAAATTTTTAAAATACTGTAATTTTTCCAACCTTTACCAGTTTGAAAGAACATAAAGATTTCATTTTTAAATTGCTGTTCTTAGATTACTAAATATTAAATAAGTTGAATACTTCTTCATATATTTATTGATATTTTCTATTTCTTCTTTTTAATTGCCTGTTTATGACAACTTCTTATTCTATTAATGTATTTATCTTTTTCTTAGTGATTTTAAAGCACCCTTTGATATTGAGAACAGGAACTCTTCATTTGTCACATATATTGCCAATATTTTCTCCAAGGTTTCCATTTGAGTTTTAACTTTGCTGATGGTGATTTTTGATATATCGACATTTTTATTTTTAACGTAGTTATAACTTTCAGTCTTTTTTTTGGCTTCTATTTTGGGTATCATGCTTAGAAAGCTTTTATCCATCCTAACATTTAACAATACTTGCCTATGATTCATTTAACGGTTTCAATTTTTATATTTATCCTTTAAATTATTATGAAATATTTCACACATAGAAACTGGTATGAAGAATAATATAAGAGAGAAAGTATGTGCAGTGGTTAAGAGCAGACTTCTGAGCTGGATTTCATGGGTGTGGTGGTTTTAAAATAAGTCCACATTCTTTGACACTCCTCCGTTCAAAAGGTGGAGCCTAATTCTCCTTCTCTTGAGCATGGGCTGAACTTAGTAGGAACCTGTTTCTACTGAGTAAAAATTGTAGAAATGATGGAGTGTGTCTTCCACTAGGAAGGCTAAGTCATAAAAGACATTGAGGGTTCTCTCTCTCTCTGTCTACCTATCTTGTGTTTCTCGCTGTGGGGGAAGTTAGCTGCCATGCCCTGAGCACATTCAATCAACTCTATGGAGAAGTGCACGTGATGAGGAACTGAAGCCTCCTGCCAGCAGCCAGCGAGGAAGCCAACGGAGGCTTCAAGTCACAGCTACTCAAGTAAGGTTGAAGTGGATCTTCCAGCTCCATCAAGCCTTCAGATCACTGCAGGCCCAGGTGACATATTGGCTACAATATCCTGAGGCAGAACCACCCAGCTAAGCTGCTCCTGGATTTCTGACTCTCAGAATCTGTGTGAGATAACAAATGTTTCTTGTATAAGACGGCTAAGTTTGGGGGTAATTTGTTATGTAGCAAGAGATGACTAATAAAACAGGCATGAATCTTTAAGCCATGAGATTTTGTGCCTTAGTTTTCTTATTTTAAAATGGGGAAAATAATAGAACTCTCCTTATAAAATAGTTTCTGAAGTTTAAGTAAATTAACATATGTGTAGTACTTTTAACAGTGCCTGATGCATGGTGAGCTACAAGTTTTGCTATTATATAACAAATACCTGTGTACCTCCACTCAGCTTAAGAAATAAAACACTACTGATAGAATTGAAGATCCATTTATGTCCCTCCTCAAATGTATAATGTATATTTAACTATTTAAACACCTGGAACTTATTTTGGTCACAGAGTGAGGTAAATAGCCAATATAATTTTTTTTTCAAATGCATAACAAATTTTCTCAGCACAATTTGATGAATCATCTATCCTTTTCCCATTGATTTGAAGATCACTATTTTAATGTACTAAATGTTTATATATACTTTCATTTGTTTTGGAGTTTCTATTCTCTCCATTGAACAATGTCTATTCTGCCATTAGTTACATGCTGTTTTAATTATCACAGCTTCCTAATATGTTCTGATGCTGGCTGTGCAAATTCCCCTTAATTATGGGGTAGGAGACTCTAAGACAGCCTACTACGATCCCTGCCTCCTGGTATAGAATTAATGCCCTTGGGCATGAATATACTTCCCTTAAGTGTGGGCTGGATTTAGTGACTCTCTATTGAATGAAATGTGGTAAAGGTAATACCATGTCACTTCTGATATTAGGTTACAAGAGGACTGTGGCTTCCATCTTGGATACTCTTTCTTGTTTTCTCACTTGCTTTGAAGACAAGTTACCTTGTTGTGAGCGGCCTTATGGAGAGGGCCTTGTGTCCAGGAACTGAGGGAGGTCTCCTGACAACAGCCAGTGAGGAGCTGAGGCCCTCAGTCCAACAGCTCGGGAGGAACCAAATCCTGCCAACAACCACGTATGTGAGCTTGGAAGTGGATCTTACCCTGGTTGAGCCTTTAAATGAGATCACAGCCCCAGCTGATACGTTGGTTGCAGCCTTGTGAGAGAAATGAGCCAGAGGCACCCAGCTAAACTGAGCTTGAATTCCTGATTCAAAGAAGTTGAAATAATAAAAAATTTGTTGTTTTAAGCTGCAATATTTTGGGGTAATTTTTTATGCAGCAATAGACAACCAATAGAATTATTCTTTTCCATTTTTTTTCTATTCTTCCCCATTTATCTTTTCACAAGAACATGATTTTGTCTTATTCCAAAAATTTTTAGAGGATTTTAATTGGCATTGTATAATATTTCTAAATCATTTGGGGTCCAGTTAATACCTCATATAATGAGTTTTCTGATATAAGAACGTTGTATTCCATTCAAATTATACAAGACTTCTTTCATGTGCCTCAAAATTTAGAGTTTTATTTATACATATTTCTTATTAGGTTTGTTATTAGCTGTTTTATACTTTCTATTGGTATTGCAAATGGGAATAATTTCTACTTGATTATTGCTTACTTGATTCTTGTTTGTATAAAAGAAATTAATTGATTTTTGTACATTTATCCAGTAATACGCCACTTAATTGAATTCTATTATTAGTTTTCATTGTTTTTCCATTTTATCTCTGGGTTTTCTATATACACAATGATCCACTACTCTTTTATTTTTTTGTTTTTTATATTTTTGAGGAAGATTGGCCCTGTGCTAACGTGTTGCCAATCTTCCTTTTTTCTTTTTGCTCCCCAAAGCCCCAGTACATAGTTATGTATCATAGTTGTAGAGTTGTAGCTTTTCTATATGGGATGTTGCCCCTGCATGGCTTGATCAGCAGTGAGTGGGTCCGTGCCCAGGATGCGAACCGGCGAACCCTGGGCTACCAAAGCAGAACATGCGAACTTAACCACTACATCACCAGGCCAGCCCCCCACTATTCTTTTTCAAGCAAACTTAATGATACTGAACAGAGAAGCAAAAATGCGTTATGTATGAACCATGTGCATGATGATGGAACACCAAGAATTTGGAAAGAAATAAAAAGTAAGTAGCTATGTTTTATTTCTTTCTCTCTGCATCATTTAGCATAGTTTTCAGGATACAGAAATTGCTGTGTGGATGGTAATTGAATGAATGGGTGAATGATCAGCCCTGCTTGTAGTTTGATTTCCTCAGTCCTGCCTTGATGCCCCTCTCTGAGCCAGCTCATCATGAGGTCCCACCATGTCCTGAGTGGACCACATGTTGGATATGACATCTGCCAAATGCTCAGCACTCCACTAATATGATCTAAATAAATAAGTACATTACTTACCTTCAAAGACCTAATGATCTCTTGGGGCAGACAATAGGAGTATACAGGCAATCATTAGAGAATAGATCAATGCTAGATTGTGTGGTACTTCCCTGGGCCCACATGGGGTTGGTATAAACTAGGCAAATGTACTTAGAAGATTCTGGGCCTACACTGAACCAGGGAGGGTAGATAACAAGGTGGTATTCACAAGGGAGTCAGGATCCTACATGAAGGAGTGTATTGGGTGCCCAGTTCAAAAGGCAAAAAGAGGCACAAAATCAAGACAACAAATCTGAAAACTGGATGGACAGAAAGTCTCATCAAGAACACATTGGGCCAATGATGTAGAACTAAAGTGGTGGTAACATAGGAATTCAGCATTTACCTGGTGCCTGGTGCATGACTGGTGGTGGGAGAGGCTGCAGAACTTGAAGGAACCTCACAGGCTTGGGCTGAACTGACTGCAAGTGAAAGTGTTACTCAGAGGAGAGAAACAAAAGTCATGGGTTCTGCAGGCCAAGAAAAGGAGTGAGATTTTATTCAAGATGCAAGGGAAACCATTGGAGGGTTTTCAATTTAGGAGTGACACGACCTGACTTACATTTTCAACAAGGTCTTTCTGTCCACAGTATGGAAACTGAGTTGGGAAGAGGGACAAGAATGGGATTTGAGGGAGTTAGTAGAAGAACATTGCAGTGAGCTGGAGGAGGTGGTTCTGGGCTGGAGTAGGCTGATGCTGGTGGAGATGGAGAGTGATGTCCATTGAAGCCTATTTGGAGGTAAACAGACAAGAAACATTCTCCAGCTTGGACTTTGAGTGCTCTTATCCTGACTGGGCTAGACTCTTTGTCATTCTGGTGAGGACTGAAGAACTCAAACTGGAGGTGAGGACACTCCAGCAATCTGGGTGAATGGGCCATCTGAGTGGAATTTTCTGGATGCATTAAAGACAGCTGCAGCATTGGGAAGGGTAGTTTACGGCTCTGTGAATAAAGTTTTCAGCGCTACCCAGTTATTTTTTGAATCTTTAAAGTATATTTTATTATTGTAAGATAAAATAAATTTATTGTAAAAAAATAACCATTTCTGATATTTCCAAGGTAACTCCTTGCAAAAACTTAAGGTGGATTTTATATAATTTATTTTATAGGCTTAAGAAACATTATGGGAAAATGTCTTTTAAATAAATGCATAACCGTGCTTAGAAATTTAGAAGTTTTATGACCTGTTTTTTAATATTTTTCATCTTAATTTTTTCCTTTTAATTCTAATATATTCTGTAAAAAACTATTACTGTTTTCCTGCCTGTAGTTTAGCCTATTATAAATCTGGTTAAATTAATGCAAAGTTAATGGCTATATTTTAGAGTAACCTCTTGAAATGTAATAGCTTTATTGGAACAAAACTATTTTTTGCCAAAATTATGTGGAACTAATGAAAAATTAATTGCTTTATAAAACGCTGGCTTTTATCTAAAACTAATAATTCCTGTACATCTCTTAATCCTCCCGCAAACAGTTGGCAGGAAATAAAATCTAAGTTTACCAGTTCAAATTCCCTCAGATCCTCAGAGTCATTTTTATTTTTGCATGATCCAACCTT
The DNA here is from genome assembly GCF_020826845.1 of Diceros bicornis minor. Taxonomy (NCBI): domain Eukaryota; kingdom Metazoa; phylum Chordata; class Mammalia; order Perissodactyla; family Rhinocerotidae; genus Diceros; species Diceros bicornis. The sequence continues at coordinate 23,935,335 of NC_080741.1, forward strand.
TTAACTTTTTCACAACTTTAATCTTAAAAAAACAGATTCCTAATTAAATTCAGGCATATCATTCCCCTTAAGGGGAGTTAGACACGCTAAGTCTAACTCAGACTTGGGACCTGTGAACTAACACTTTTCCTGTCTTTACTGTTCACATTGGCATTTTTATATGTCCCCCTCTCATAAAATGTAGTGATTTTTATCTTTTAAGTTGATGCCTGGGACTATGTCTTTTATCTGTTGTTTACTGTGTTTCAATCCATAAATAAATCATGCAACAAAATAAATTACTTAATCCTGGGTTTTACTTGGAAACATATTAAGGGATAGATACAGAAGGAAAAAGCATTTTACGCCTCTGAATTGCTACACTTTTATGATTTTGCGTCACATTCAAGGTTTCCTATCAATAACAATTGTACACAAGAGCCACGTTTGGAGATTTTTAAAGTTTTTGCTACTTTTTGATTAGGATATGTTCAAATAAAAACTCCCAAACTGTCCTTCGTCATCAGCAATCGCCATGATTCTACTGTTTTAATAATAATTCATTCTAGTGTATAACTCTTTAGCAGGAAGATTATTAATCCCCGGCTACTTTTAAAAATGAGACCATATGTGGTTATTTTATCCCTTGTTTTATGATTAGCAGTCCTTCCCGTCTTCGTTTAGTGAGAGAGGCTTTCTTAACACTCTGAAAGAGAAAAATAAAACATTACCCAACCTCATTTGTTTATTAAGCTCTTTTAGCATGAAAAGGAAATAGTCCAAATTTCAAAACAGGTTTGGAGAATGCGATACGTGTGTTATCGGGAAGCATTCTCCTCCACAGACTTCTCCCCTCAAAAACATTTTTTTCATACGGAGAATGGACCCTTGTTTCTTGGGTTAATTGTTGGAATATGATGAGGTTTGGTTGCATTTTTAGTAATTTCCGGATTCTATTCCAGGACATTTGGGATAGAGCCCAAGAGCTTAGCATGTTTTCCTTTTTTCATGGTAAAATTGTGCAAATATGCATTAGAGTGTGAAAACAAACAGTCTAATACATTTTTGCAAAGCTCTTTATGTTTACTGTTTATTGCAGATACCAGATCCTAATTAAAATGCACTAACAAAAGCCAAGATACAAAGAACAAAGATATAACGAAACTTCATCTTTATAAAATATTTGTGATTAATCCTGGGGGATGTCTGGCCTCACAGCACTGCAGTGGAATTCTAAAAGGCTTCTTCAACCACACCAGGCAGGAGATGGAATTCAGTATTGTCTGGTGGTTCATGAAGGACAGACCATGCCATGGTTATTTTGGGGTGCTATCTACTTCTTAGGGATGTTGTAATAATTCTTTGATTCAAGATCTTGAGTTTTTTTCACTATTCATTTGAAATGAATAGCAACCAATTTCAAAGAAACAACCAAAAGAAGAGGCATTAAAAGCATATTTTTTGGGGGAAGAAGGATTTAGATCTGTTCTTTTCAGTTGGTATTTTCTGTATGAGTGTGGGGGAAATTACTTTTCATTATTTGTGCACTTAGGAGAATTAAAAAGGTAAAGGGAAATATGAACAACAGTGTCAATTAATGGAAAGGATAAGAGATTTGGAGTCACATCGACCTGAATTTGAGTCGGGACTCTACTTTCCAGCTTTGTGATCTGCGATCAGTGATTTAACTACTTGGAGTCTCAGTTTCTTCATCTCTAATATCGGGATAGTAATTCTGATCTTATGGAGTTGTGAAGATTAAACAAGATAAGCCAAGTAATACACTCATCTTGTTGGAGGCAAATAATTTGATTTCTTCAAAAAGAGGTGTATACTACAACCTGTGCAGGGAGGTTGGAGAAAAGAGAAGAGGAGAATCTAGTGGATGAGGAACATGAAACACCGCTTTACCACTGTTCTATTTGGTTTGCATTTATATTTTTCTCTTAAACAGCTTCCCTTATTTATTTGTTTGTTTTAGTAGTGTAGATTGCAGGGGAAAGGTACTAGGTATTTTTAAAGATTGAGAAATCTTGTGAAAATCCTTTATGAACTGCAGTAGTCCTCAAAGTATGTGGTCTTTGACCAAGTGCATTAGCATCGCCTGGGAACTTGTTAGAAATAGAAATTCTTGGGCCTCACCCCTCAGACCTACTGAATCTGGTGATGGGGTCCAGTAATCTGTAATTTTAATAATCTCTCTAGGTGATTGTAATGCATATTACATTTTGAGAACCGCAGATGTATCGGGTTTTTTGTCTTCCTTTCTCTGTAACAGCAGCCTTAATAATGCACAAGTCCCAACGCTCAACACGTCTTCTTTGTACATACCAAAGAGATCTTGAGAAACAGTATATTATAGTGTTTAAGTATACAAGACGTAGATCAGACTATCTTGATTTAGATCTCAGCTCTGTACTTATTAGCTCTGTGTCTTTGGGCAAGTTTCTTAACCTCTCTGTGCCTCAGTTTCCTCTACTGTAGAATAGAGATAATAATAGTGTCTAGCTCACAAGAGTTTTATGAGAGGGTAATACACGTAGGACAGCAACAGACAAGTAGAAAGCTCTGAAGAAATATGAGTTATTATTTATTATCTAGTAAATTAGAGAACATTCCAAAATGTAGAGAATCAGCAAACCAGCCAGTCTAGGAGGTGTTGAATCTCAAATTATAGCATATTTTTCCTTTAATCATTTCTGATCTTTTCAACAAAGATTTGTTGTCAGTTCGGTACAAGCCAGGCCTTGTGAAAGGTGGTGGAGATATGGTGGAGAATAAGAAAGACTTTATCCTTGCCTGTGTGATGCTTAGAGGAAGAGAGAGAGGCAATAAAAAATACTTTCACAAATAATTAATTAACCACAATTGTGATGAATACTATGAAGGAAAAGTACAGCGTGCTGTGAGAGTGTTTAACTGGTAAACTTAACTCAGCATGTAGTGGGTGGTGGTGGAGGGTCAGTGAAACTTCCCCCAGAGAATCTGAAGCTGAGCCTTGAAAAATAAGTGGGAGTTTGCTAGGCAAAGAAGGGTCTGACGACAAGCATTCCAGGGAGAGAGAACAGAATGTGTAAAGACCCTGAGGTGGGTAAGGGGCTTGGTGCTTTGGAGGAGCTGAAAGAATGCAAATGTGGCTGGGGTATGGGGGCAAGACAAGACTGAGTTATCCCCATAGTGATGGATAGCCATTGAGGAGTTTAAGCAAGGAAGTGACATTTGTTTTTAGAAAGACCCCTCTAGCAAAGTGGGGGAAATAGATTGGAGGGGGCCAGAGATGCTTCAAGGAGACTGGTGGCTGTAGCTGTAGTCCAGGAGAGATAGCATGGTGGCTTGGGCTATGCTAGTGGAGGAGACAGAGAGTAGCTAGTGGAATTGAGGAACTGTGGATTTGATGAGTAAGGAGTACTCTCTTGACAGAGGGAGGTGTCAAGGACCTATCCCCTGGGGCTATTTCCTTCAATAAGAAGCACCTAGAAGGAGCAGGTTTGGACGAAGATCATAAGTTCTGTTGAGTTTGAGGGACCTATGGAACATCAAAGAAAGTACATAGATTAGGCAATTGGTTATGTGAATTTGGACATCAGACAGCCGAAGACCTCTTCAGCAAAGGGAGTCGTTGGTATGTATATAGTAACTGAATGGATGGGAATGGATAGGATTATCCAAGCAGGCTTTAGACAAGAGGTTCTAAGATTGAGTCCAACAAAATAGCAGCATTGACAAGTGAGGTAGAAGAGGGCGAGGCCTTAAAAGATGAATGGTTAGAGAGGTTAGAAGACCCAGCTGAAATGTCACAGAAGCTAAGGGAAGAGGGAGTCAACTAGACCAATTATGACGGGAACTGAAGTGTCCATTGGATTAAACTAAAGAAGGTCTTTGGTGACCTTAGTGAGAGGAGTTTTTGAAGAAAAATGGCTTGTGGAGTGAATGGGAGACGAGGAAATAGAAATCATAAAGTTAGACATATTTGGCTCGGCAGGAGCAAACAGAAATAAGACAGTAATTTCAGGGTGACATGGAGTCTAAGGAGGATGATTATTTATAGAAGAGAGAGTTGAACATGTTTTAAAAATGGCATGGAGAAATCAAGGGAGAGAAAGAAGTTGAAGATACGTGAAGAGGGCGTGTGAATAGTAGGGGTTTTGGGGGAGGCAGGATGGGGAAAACCACAGCAGAGAAGGAAGGTTTGGCTTTAGACAGCCTTAGAAAGTACAGGCAGCTCCTCTATTATAACAAGAGGTCAGGGGGATGGGGTGGGTGCAGATGCTGGTGGGTTTATAGGTTTGGTGGTGGGAAGTTGAGAGGTTTCTGTTTGGTGGCTTCTATTTTTCTCTGTGAAGGAGTAGGCAAGGCCATCTGTTGAGTGTGAAAGAGGAAGTGTGAAGGTTAGAGATTTGAAGAAAGTGAAGACTGTTTGAAATAGTCATTGAGAGCAAAGAGGAGGCGATCAGAGGAATATAGCTTGGTTACTGTGAGAATCTGGATGAGACTGGTGGCTGTGAGTTCATAATGGTGGGTATGTTTGTGAGCCTCTGCTCTCACAAGGCTGATAGACCAGCTGGGACACAAACGTACACTTATTTACAACACAGTGTAGGAAGTGAAGTACAGGGCACTTTGGGAGTTCATAGGAGGGAGGCTTATAACTTGGGACCTAAAGGTAAACAAGCATTAGTCAGTTGAAGGGATGGAGGGAGAATGTATCAGCAGAGAGGGCAAATGGAATAGGCCAAGAGGTGTGGGAAAACATGGCTGGGGAGCTGAGGGAAATTCCCAGGTGGAGCAGAGTGTGTGTGGGTGTGGGGGATGCAGGTGGGAGGGAGTAGTTAGAAGAAAAGTTGGACAGGAGGGAGATGGGGAGATCAAGCATGTTCTAAGCTAGTGGTTCGCCAGATGTGGTCCTTGGACCATCAGGGACCAGCATGGGCATCACCTAAGACCTTGTCAGAGATGCAAATTCTTGGGCCCTGCCCCAGACTTAACCTATCAGAAATTCAGGGAGTGGGCCCAGTGATCTGAATTTTAACAAGCCCTCCAAGTGATGGTGATGTATGCTAAAGCTTGAGAACTCGTGTTTAAGCGAAGGGGAGATTGATTGAAGTGCCTTTTTAGCAGGAGGATGAGATGATCAGAGGCAGGTTTATGAAGATCTCAGGCACAGTGTGGAAAATGGAGGGTCCTGTTTGTAGATTCCAGCCAGGGATCTCAGCAGGGCTAATTCTTCAGCTGAGTTACTGACTCTGGGGCAGGGTCTTCCAACCAGTGTCTCCATGGTGACCAGAACCATCTGCCCCCTGAAAGCTCCCTGATGAGCTTACCTCTCCAGCAGCTCTCTGCTGCCCCCCTCTGTCCACAGGCCACATTCATGGTTCCCAGGCCCATGCTTCCCAGACCTTGATCAGTCCAGTTTCAGCATCCCCCTAACTCCTTCTGTACCCTCAGGTTTGCCAGGTGAGTGGGTTTGGCTGATGCCAACATATTACAAGAATTAGAATGTCATTCGAATGGATGGTTCTAGAGATCCCAGGAAAGAGTACCAATCAAGCAGTTACCTGAGATATCTTTGGGGCAAGGTTTGCTAATTTTGAGATGAAGATGTACCTTATATGCCCTTACATTTCCAGGTAACTTTTTTTTTTTTTAATATGGCATGCTGATATCTCTCCTGAAAAGCTCTCTCAGGGTCAGAAGGCAACTTGTATCTGAAAAAAAGAAAACTATGTGAAGGCTTTTTCCAAAACTAGTAAGGATGTGACGAGAAAACCTAGTGAAGGATGAGATGATTCCATCAAATTCCACCATCCATCCTTCTCTTTACAATTAAATTTTCTTGGTGGGTTGGTTAGCCTGTGCTTCATTTCATTTGGAGATGTAGAGAAGGATGATTATCCTACAGGTACAGATGAGATTGGCACAGCTGCTAAAAGATAATGGAATCATTTTAGGGAGAATCATATAGGCTGTCTTCCATCCAATGATAACCATGCAAAATAATATGATGCCTCCTAAACATGTGCGAGGCCGCGTCTCCCAGTTGTGATGTCTAAAAGAGGGAGTTGCACGGGATTTGGAAACAGCCATATTGGTGCTGGAATCTTGGTCTCACCAGTCACCAAATGTAATTTACTTTTGGCAAATTGCTTAACCTCTCTGGGCCTCCATTTTCTATTTTGTAAAATGAGTTGTTGTGATGATTAGATAGAACAATATAATCTAGGGTACTTAGTAGGTGATCACTAATTATTAGGTCTTGTTTTCTGTTAGAATGTTTTACTACATTATATATTAAGCTAAGAAATAGTGTCTGAGAACTCTAAGAATTTCATGCTTATGAATGTAAATTGCAGTACTTTCTTTGGGTTAATAATGATGAATCACTGAAAACAGGATAATAAGCAATGAAATCCTAGGAAGGTTGATCGGACAGCTCTAGAACTTATCATGACTATGGTCAAGGTTGATGGTAGATTCTACTCTTCCCAAACTAGACATCTCAGCGTGGATCTTCAATTTTGTTTCCACCTTCAATTAACATGCAGGTATTGATAGTCTGCTATTTTTCTACTGGGACTGCAACCTAACAGATGTCTATGATAAATGTCATATGAGAAGTTTAGTGAGTAAGGAATGGTTCAAGAATCTGGAGGAAGAAGAGGCCATTTGGACCCAGACTCATCCAAACCATGTTAACACATAGATTACTTGACCATCTACGTCCAGGACACCCCGCCATAAGTTTTAAAGCTTTAGGAAGGAGACAGGACTTGAGCTGTCATGAAATCTGGGGAAGAATTCTGATAGATGGAGAGAATGGGGAGAAATACCCACCCAACAAAGCCATAGAAAGGGAGATCAACTGGCTGTGATCTAGGGACAATGAGTATACCTGTTTTGTTGGAAGGGAGTGGTAAGATCAGTATTATTGGAAAGGTACATTGGGTTAGACTGAGAAAAGGCCTGAATGATAGAGGAGGAATTTGAGAGCCAATGGGCATTTTTGAATGGAAAATTGTATGATACGATGTGATGTCTTAGAAATATCAATCAGTTTTCCGGGTACCTGACGGGAGAGTAGAAAGAAAGAAGGTAGGTAGGTTCATTAGGAGGCTTTGCCAGAGTTTAGGCATGAGTTGCAAAGGTTGTGTACAAATTAACATGGTAATGGGAGAATAGAGAGAAGGTGGGGCAGAGAGAATCTTCAAGGCCTTGTGAGGGGCTGGGGAAGGGGTAGGGTGAGGGAGGGATAGAGAAGATGTGGTAGGTTGCTTCCAAGATGGTCTCTGATGATCTCCACCTCTTGGTATTCATGTCTTTGTATAATCTCCTCCCCTGAGTGTGGGCTGGACCTAGTAACCTACTTCTAATCAATAGAAAGTGGCAAACGTGATAGGATGTTACTTCTGAGATTAGGTTACAAAAAGACTCTCGCTTCTGTCTTGCTTTCCCTCTTTTGTTCTCTTACTTGCTCACTCTAATGGACGACAGCTGCCATGTTGTGAACTATCCTGTAGAGAGGCTCATGTGGTAAAGAACTGAGGGCAGCTGCTGGGCAATAGCCAGCAAGGAACTGAGGCCCTCAGTCCAACAGCCTCTGAATAATTGAATTCTGCCAAGAACCCTGCGAGTTAACTTGGAAGTGGATCCTTCCCCACTCAAGGAAGTGAAGCCTGGAGACAGCTGCAGTTCTGGCTGACGCCTTGATTACAACCTTGTGCTGCATAACAAATTACCCCAAAATATAGTGACTTAAAATAACATGCATTTATTATTTCACAGTTTGTGTGGGTGAGGTATCTGGGTGTGGCTTAGCCAGGTCTTCTGGCTCAGGGTCTCTCACAAAGTGGCATTCATATCAAGGCTTAACTAGGAAGGATCTACTTCCTAACTCGCTCATGTGGTTGTTGACAGAATTCAATTGCTCATGGGTTGTTGGACTGAAGCCTCAGTTCCCCACGAGCTGTTGGCTGGAGGCCTCGCTTCTTTGCTGTATGAGCCTCTCCATAGAGCATCTCACAGTATGGCTGATAGCTACATCAGAGTGAGCAGTGAGCACACGAGAGAGAGTACCAGCAGGACAGAGAGCGCTAGCAAGATGGAAGTCATAGTCTTTTGTAACCTTATCACGGAAGTGACGTGCTATCACTTTTGCTGTATTCTATTCATTAGAATGTGTTAGAATCCTTTAGTTACTAGGTCTGGCCCACATTCAAGGGGAGGAGATTACACAAGAGCATTAATACCAGAAGGTGAGGATCACTGGGGATCATGTCAGAAGCTGCCTACCAAAGCTAAAGTTATTTATTGCAACTTTTGTTGTCTTCCCAAAGGGCTTTAGGCTCCTGGAAGGGGGCTGATGCTGTGCACATAAGTGCTTAATAAATATTTATTGAATAAACGAGATGATGCTTGCAAAGACTGTTAGAGGTCTCTAAACTGTAATTTTTGACTTAGATGTTAAGGCATTGATGATCTCTTCAATTGGTCAACAGTGTAACGGAGCTATAGCGAGCCCCTTTGACAAAATTCTAAGTACAAAAACCTGGTTCACTTCCTTGGCTGTAAGATCTCAGGGTCGACATGTACAGCTGTGCCATGTACAGAAGTGCCTGGCTGAGAGGATGAGTGGGCGCCTAAATTCAGTCCATAGTCTGCTCACCAAGCTGTGTGTCCTGGTACGGGGCTGTGTCAGTGCAGAGGGAAGGATCCCTTTCTGAAATATGTCCACCCAGAGGGGATACTTTTTTTGTAAGGAACACAAAGGCCACGTCTGTGCTTCTCTAAGGAAGTGTCAGCCTTCACCTCTCTCCTCCATTTGCTTTCACCTGTTCTTCCTGAACTATACCCTCTAAAATGAACTTGAGGGAGCGAGGGGTTTCAATGCCCCACGCCACACCTGACTTCTGGGAGGATTGACTTCTGTTTTGGGAGGCCTTCGAGAGCCTGGGGGAGAAGGTGCTACACAAACGCAGACGAATTCCATCACCCCTATTCAACTGCCAGGAAAATTCTGTGCATACAGTGATACCACCCTCTCCCTGAGTGCTTGGTCTGACCTGACAACAGAAAACAAACAGCAAGCTGTGATCTGTTTTTAATTCTAAATGAAAATCCACCCCAAATAGAGGCAAGAAGGCGAAAAAGCAGTTCTGCAACAATGTGTGCTCCGGCTGAGGACCCGGGAAGCCTTGCTTCTGTTAACCTCCACCTTTCTCCCTCCCCTCCTCACCTTCATTCCCAAAAAGCTCAGCTTGCACACTGGAATGGTTGTGTGTCGAGGATAAGGATGTTGACAATAGAGTTTAAGCTGCATAAGTAACTGCAAATTGCCGTTGGGCCCCAGCAACTGCCAGCCAAAAATGAGGAAGGGGATGATATATGGAGCATAAGTTGTGGGGAGAGGGGGCCGGGAAGCAAGTAATGTGAAATCTGGCAACCAGCTCTGGGTGTAAAAGACACTCTGACGAGGTGATCACAGGCCACCCACAATTGTTATGCCGCAATAAGAAGTTATTTTGACAGGACATGTGGCACACTTCAAACAGAGGAATCAAACCTCCAAATGATTAGTGATATGTTACAGGAAAGTTCTGGTTTAAAGAACAAGCTATTAAAATAATCGAGGGAAGTACATATGTACGCTCCAAATATTCATTTTGTAACTTCCATTTAGTTCTGTTAGTGGCGATGTGTGGAGCAAGAAGGAAAGACAGAAAAGCAGTTTATAAGAAAAAAGAAAAATGCCAGTAATGGCTGCCATTTGGTGCTCCCCAGTCCTCTTGCTTTCTCTTGGCATCATTTTCAATGGCTCCTCCAACATTCTTCCTGAAAGAACTCTTCCAGTGTACTCCACAGGATGCGGTGTGTGAAAAAGACTAGAGCAGCCACATGTGTGCCCCGTCAGGCCGGGTGCTTGTGTTCAATTCCTCATTCCACCCAGCCTCTTTGCTTTCTGTCTCCTCAACCTACATCTTACCTCTTTGTTCCACTTTCCCGCTCATACTGCTGAGCCCTTTGCTTGAAACCACGTGATCTTCCTCTTTCTCAAAATCTTCTTTGAATCTCACCCACTCCAGAAAACCATTTTTGTTAAATTGTGGCAGAAGAGTTTTAGACGAGAAAGAAAATAAGAATTCATTGGATGAGGTGTTTATTGAACAAACGGCTGAAAACACAGATGGAGGTTAGAGAATTCTAGACTCTGGTGCATCCCTGTTGATTTGTGTGCCCAGCAGCCACCCCACTCCCTGCCACAATCTTCTTCTAACCATTTCCCTCTCCTTTTTCAAACATGTGGCTTGTGCAGAAGATGTAGTTTTCTTTCACAGTCACGTTTCCCAGTCACAGATGATTGGTGTGAGAGTGCTCATCTAAATAAAATTGAGTGTATCGATTAGGTTATGCTGCTTAACAAATTACACCAAGATTTGATGACTTAAAATAATATTCTTGTTCATGAGTCTAAGGGTCAGCTGAGGGGGCTCGATTTCATGCTGCAGGTCTGCAGATTTCTGGGCTGGCTCTGTCCAAAGCATATTCATTCTGGGGTCCAGGCTGAAGGAGCAGCAGCTTCCTGGGGAAAGAGTTTCTTATAGCAATGGCAGAAGTGTAAGATTCCCCCTTTGTGTGCTCTATCCGCTCTCTGATCTCGCTTGGGCCATCTTGTTTCCCATTTCTCCCACAACTTCCTTCCTCCATGAGGCTAGTTGGAAGAATTAGAGAGTAAGGTGGGAGGTCCTACTCAGACATTGTCAAAAGAATGCTCAGAGATCAATGTACTTAGAAAAGGAAAGAAAAGTTCACTTGCAAAGAGTGCAAGGGAGTCAGACTTCAGAAAGACTGGCTGGTCTATTAAAAATATAACTAGTATTTAAGAAAAAACTGCAAAATTATTAGTTACCAAGCATACATTAATCTATTCATGGTGAAAATAGCAACTTGCTCACATGATTATCATATCCACAAAGGTCATGATACATCTACAGATACCAGCTTAGCCAAAGTTGGGATAAAACTGTTTTTGTTAGAGAGTTACAGGTTTACAGAAAAATATTCAAGGATTTTTTTATTTTGGGGACTAGAAGCATACAGGATGACATTGGTAGTTTTAAAATATGTCTACATATTCTTTGAAACTATCACACCAAAATGTGGAGCCTAATTCCTCTTCATTTGATTGTGGGCCAGACTTAATGAATTTCTTCTAAAGAATAGAATGTGATGGAAGAGATGGTGTGTGGCTTTCGAGATTAGGTTATTAAAGGTATTACATCTTCCACCTTGCTTGTTCTTGGATCATTTTCTCTGGGGGAAGCAAGCTGTCATAACATGGGGACACTCAAGCAGCCCAGTGGGAAGGTCCATGCAGTGAGAAACTGAGACCTTTTTCCAACAACCAGCACTAACCCATCAGGCATGTGAGTGAGCCACCTTGAAAGCACATCCTCCAGCCCCAGTTAAGCATTCAGATAACTGCAGCCCTAGAAGACATTTTAACTGCAACCTCATGAGAGACCCTGATCCAGAGCCACTCACCTAAGCCACTCCTGGATTTCTGACCCAAGAAACTATTTGAGATAACAAAAGTTTATTGTTTTAAGCTGCTAACTTTTGGGGTAATTTGTTATACAGCAATAGATAACTAATACAATGAGGCTATTGTTTTTGGTTTATCCCAGGACGTAAAGTGCTGTGGTGGTCATTATTTTTGATTGTGCTATGTAAAATCCTTAGACATATTGGAAGTAAGACAGAGTGTCAACATCTGGCCTAATATGAGCAGTCCAACTCACTTTTATAAGGTTCTGCATTGGGATATAATGCACCAATAAGTTGCTAGTGATACACTGATTCTTTGTGTAGTACCTGCAGGCTAGTAGAGTGGTTGGCACAGAGTAGGTGCTATGAATATTTAAAGGGTAACAAATGAATGAATTGAATGACTAAATGAAAACAATGCACATATTCATTTACTAGCCATTCATTCGCTCTTAATGATTCTTATAGACAACAGAAAGCTGACCTGGCAATATGACAAGGCATTGTGGTAAAGTGGGATGAAGATAAGACACTTACTGGCTCTGTTAGTGCCAATTTAATCATCAGACATCACAGGGCAAGTGTCCATAGACTTATGAGCATTCCAAAGATCTATAAAAATGTTTGAGAAGTGAAATAAACAATTTGTTTACTCAGTCCTTTATTGATGGACATTTATTTTGTTTCCAATCTCTTGTTGTTAGAAATAAGGATGAAGTAACTTTGTGCATATGTTGTTTTGTCTGGGTACCAGTATATCTGTAGTATAAAAACCTAAATGAGAAAATGCTGGGTCAGTAGTTCTATGAATTCGTAATTTTGATAATTATTACCAGATTGCCCTCTGTAAGAGTTTAACTTACATTCCTACCAGCAATACATGAGATTCCCTGTTTTCCCTCAGCCTTATGAATAGAGAGTGTTATCAAACTTTTGAATTTTCGTTAGATAAATGGATCATTTGTGTTTGAGGAATTCATAGCCTCGTCAGAGGCAAAACATTACCATTTATTTATTTATTTATTTATTTATTTATTTATTTATTTATGTTTTTGTATTATTGTTACAAAATGAATCTGAGGACAACTTTAGAAAGATGAAAATATTTATTTTTGCTTGTTAACTAATTTATATATGTATACACATATACACATACATACACATGTGTGTCTGTGTGTGTATATATACACACACCTCATTGTTCCAAAAGGAATCTGAGGACACCTACAAAATATTTATAATAATACAGGATAAAAACATACAGAGATTGAGAAATTAGGTAAAGAATAAAAGTGAGAGTGGAATTCTAATTAAGATTTGGTTACTATACAAATGCTTATGTCATTAGGTTCTATATAGTTGCTGAAAGAGTATTATAAATTTGACTCTGAGTTCCCTGGCAGCCAATATAAAGATGAAAACATGATTAGTTGTAAGAATCATGGTTAGTTATAAGAGTGAATATAATATTAATAATAAATAAGTTCTTCAGGAGAAGCACAGCTTTTCCTTTCACTTAAATGTTCTTCCTCATTTTCTGTGTAGCCAATTCCTATCAAGTCAGGACTCAACTCTCAACAAATCTTTCCTTGACTAATCTATGTTCTTTGCTGTTTCTTTGCTCCTGCAGATCTTTGCATATATCTCAGTTCTAACACTTGTGATGTTGAATTGGAGGTACATCTTATTGGCTCAACAAATGGGCTGTAGAGTCATATGCCTGAGTTCAAATTCCAGTTATATCTTTCACAGACTACTGACTTTAGGCATCTCACAGAATCCATGGACATGTAACATAAGCAAGAAATAAATATCTACATAAGTTTTCTAAGCTCCTGTTTCCTCAATTGTAAAATGGGAATACTAGTAGCACTTCCCTTAAAGAAGCTGCTGTGGTGATTAAATGAGATCATGTGAATAAAGCACCTAATACACTGCCAATTAACATGGTAAGTGATCATAAGTAATAGCTACAACTGTTTTATGTCTATCACCCTAATGAGCAACCCACACTATCTTCTCTCTAGACTCTTGCAAGAGGATACAACATTTAATAACTACATGATACTCTGTGAATTGCCAATACTGGCTTCATCTGAAGGAAATAGTAAAGCTTAAATTGAGGAAATGCAAAAGATCTCACAGGGCCTACATTTCCAGTTAGGATCCACTCCTCGATATTAGCATTTCCACAAATGTGGCCAGATGGCTACCTTCCCTGTTTAAGGGGAGATGAATCAGAAGATTCTAAATGTCAGTCTGCTTTCAGATGCAGATTTGGAAGGAAAACCTTAGCAATCAATGAACATGTTTCTACAATATGAAATCAAGCCCAGGTAGATTGGTTTGTTTTGCGTGCATAGTCATTAATACCTATGGTGTCTTAGTATAATCTATGATCCCACAGTAGCTAAGGGATGCACAAGCCAATCAGACAATTTTCCAATTTTATTTTTAGTGATATTAATTGACATTGCAGACCTCTAAGGTAAAGAAGCCTCCTAAAATTCCTTCTTTGCCAAATGTCCTGGAATTTCTATGTATCAGTCAGGATGAGCTAGGTTATGCTGCAGTAACAAACAATCCCCAAATCTCAGTGGCTTAACACAACAGATGTTTATTTCTTGCTCATGTTACATGCCTGTGAGTTTTCAGGTGGCCTCTGCTCATTGTATTTACTCAAGGATCCAGGCTAACATGTGTTTCCATAATTACCATGGCCGGGGGAAGAAAACAGGGCATACTGGTCCTTAATCCTTCTGCCAAAATTGACACTCATCATTGTTATGCACATTTCATTAGCCCAAAGACAGCCAAATGGCTAACATCAAAAAGGTCAGGGAATTGTAATTCTACTATGCGCCTAAAAATGGGAGAATTACATTATTCGTGAGGAGCCTGCAACCTGGCGATACCAATAGTTAGCCATTAAAGAACACTCACTAAATGTCAGACATTTTTCTAAGTACATTTTCTCATTGACTCCACAGTAACTCTGTGAGGTAGGATGACAGACTCTTCTTGCCCAATAAAATCTATTTTCCTCTTCTAAAAAAATAGAGCTGGACACATGGACTTCCAGCTGGACACTACATTTCTCAGATTCCTTTGAAGCACATAAATATGTATTGGTCAATATGTGAGTGGAAAAGATGAGTGCAACTTATGGGTCATCTCCTTAAAAGACAATCCCTTTGCCCTGGACCAGTGTTCTATTTCCATTCCTGTGGGCTAGTTCATGGTTGCGCCCACGACCCAACTTCGACAAAGCAAATGAGAACCTAGTAGAAGGTAGAATAACAAGATGCGGGGAGCCCAGGTCTGTGAATGAATGAGTAGAGTTGAACTACTCAACTCACTGGACCACAAACTGGAGGCTGCTACATGAGAGGAGTAACTTCTATGTTTAAGCCACTGTATTTTTGTGACACTTTATTTACCCCAATTAATTTTAGGTAGGTATATTATTGTCCTCATTTTACAAATGAGAGACTGAGGCACAGGCAGTTAAGTAACTTGTCCATGATCATGTCGCTAATTAATAAGAAGTGCCTTGTTTTGCATTTAGGCAACCTGGTTCCAGAGTCCACATTTTAAATTATTGCATCATCTTTAGTGTCCTCTCAACAGAACATGGGCCATTTAGGCAGTGGCTGAGATTAAAGCACCTTAAATTCTCAGATATTTATTATATGTTTCCATTCGGTGAACCCATCATACGTAGGAAACAGAATGGACACAACACGACTGCTGAGGGCCCGAGTTGCATTTACTACATTAAGTTATTTCTCCATTTTGGGGAGAGGTTGAGATTAACTCTTAGATCTTACCTCTTTCTTTTTTCTTTTCACCTAACTTTTATGGCGCTTTAGGGCCTTTGAAAGCCTAAGATGATTATCACCCTCCTTCTCTCCTCTGCCCCATCCCCATTTACCATGAAGAAGATTCTCAGAACAAACTGTGCTCAAGTTCTATGTAACTTTTAGGTCTCATTTAGGTATACTGGAGTTTAAAGCACTGGTCTAAGGCAGACCCTCCAATCTGACAATTAAAGGAGGTCTCTGAACACGTTTGTGGTTGACCACTGCATTTGACTGCCCCAGGAAAGACATGAGAAAGATTTTTATGTCTAAGAGGGCTGTCAAAAATTGGCGTAAGAATATAGATTTTCCTGTCTTGTTAAATCAGTCCAAACTCAGTCAACAAAGACCTGGACAATATAGTGAATAGACATTTTATACAAAAGAAAAACTGCCAAACGGGTAGACAGAGTGAAACCGCAATCATTACCTCTTTGAAAATTCTACCATGACCACAATATGCCTTTTTATTAGCTTTATACACACTGTGTGACTTTCAGAATATTCCATAATCAGTATTTTCTCCTTCAGCACCCTGAGAAAATAGAAATATCCAAATGATGGCTCCATAAATATCTATGTAGAATAATCACAATGCCTAAGATGTTTCCAGGGGAAAAAGCATCCTCACAATTTCTGTAGAGACAGAAATACTATGATGTTTCTGGCAGGTAATAGTTCATATACAAATATGGTTGCTAAGATGTCACCAGGTCAGCTCTTAATAGCAAAACTGTTAGAGATTGCCTATTGAAATCTGACTTGCAAAAGAAATGATAACTATAGCACTTTTTCTGCAATGACACTTAACCGTTTTCAAAATATTTTCATTGGTGGTGGTGTAGGAAGCACGGGAGATGTCTTGTAGGAACTGGGTATTTTATCCTTTCTGAGAGTCGGATTATGGGTTCCTCCTCTACACGGTAAAAATGCACTGCTCTGTCCTAGTCATCAAGTTGTTATCTCTAAGTTCCAAACCGTAAACCGTTTTGGCTTTACAAGCTGATCGCATGTAGGCTCTACCAATAGGGGGCACTAGAGAAGACTGCAAGGTCCGAGGAGGAAAAATGGACTTGCTCCTTTCCGTTCAAGTTTTGCTTCCTGTTTCTGTGAATATCACCCCAGTAATGCTTCTTAACCCAGGTCCAGGCAGTTCCTTCCTCTAGCAGCATCGGAATCTAGTTTGCAGTTTCCCCAACACTTGTAGAATCTTCATTGCTTCCCCTTCAGAGATGCCAGCACCGTTGGCTAGAGCCCTTCCTCAGAAGTCTGGCTCCCAGCCACCAGGACCCTCCTGTGAACTCAGGGACACCAGTACCAGGTGAGCAGTGCCCTCTCCTCAGAGGTCACAGTTTCAATTCGATGGAGCCCCTTTTCTAAGCCAGTTTTAACAATTCAAGTTTTAATAATTCCAACCTCTTCTCTTTATTTCCTCAGCGCTAGGGGCAGTAGCTGTTTCTCAGATAGCTTAGAGTTCTCTTTTTATCTTTTTGTTTGCTCAGTTAACTAATCTTTATATTAAAATTTCTCTGTTTAGATAACCGGTGTCATTTTTGCCTTCTGAGTGGATTCTGATTGATACATGTTCTGTATCCCTGTGTCAGAGAAGCGGCTTGACAGCATTGATGGGACTTCAAATTTATGATGTAAAGATCAAATGTGGGGGCCGAGAAAAACTTCTTTTGACTTTGCAAGATTCAATCACATGCTGGAATGGAAAAGTTTGGATTGGTGACAAGAATTACAAAATCCTTTGAGAAGTCTCTGGGGTTACAATGTTTAGTATTGGGCATATTGGGAAGAGGGAGAAAACACTTAAGACAGGATAACCTGAACATTGTCCCTTCTTTAGGAGTTTGCCCCCAGCTCAATGGTCACCGCTACGAGAATGGTCAATTAACGTTGCAAGGTCATGCTATAGCAAACTCTAAACTGAACCATGCTATAGAAATGTAAGGGACAATCATTTTCAATAGCTGGAGAATTTTAGGCGTCACCAAGAAAACAGTTTATTGGGAAGAAGGGAACTTTTCCTGCACCCCTGAAAATTATCTAATGGGTGGTGACCTACCAAAAACATGTGCAAGATTGTCCCTGATTTTTATAGATTATTAAAGTTTGTGAGGTTTTCATAGACTCTTATTTTTATTTGTTTTAATTAATATTTATCTTCTAAAGAAAAATCTCTAAATCACTCAATTAATATATGAATATGTTTTTAAGAATTATCAATGCAGAAGCATTTAGAATAAAAAAATGAGATAGTCTGCTTTCATAAGGCCAATGCTCATAACACCTGTGATATGTCTTATTGCGCGTTATCTCCTTGAATCCTCTAACAACCATGTGAGACAAATATTGTTAGCTCCATTTTACAGATGTGTGAACTAACACTCAAAGACTTATCCAGAGCAACCCAGCTATAGATGGGCCATCCATGCCTATTTTCCTGGCACTGTTCCAATTTATGACTGTTGTTCCAGAGACATTATTTATAGCACCCCCTTTTACTCATAAATATCCTGATTTGGACAATAAATATATGGTCACCTAACTCAACTAGTAAGTGAAAGAGCTTGGATTTGAGCTCAGCCAAGTCCTAGAGCCTCCCAAGCCAGTTAGAACTGTGTTGAATTTTATAGTACAAGAAGTCCTTGATTTCATAGTACAAGAAGTCCACATGGCTGGAATTGGGGCAGGTATTTAAAGTGTCAGTCTAAACTTCTTAGGAGGCTAAATAGAAATCAAACCTTTCCCAGGCTGTTATTTCTCAATATACCAATAACCTTAGAAGATACGTCAATTAACAGAAAACAAAACTCAGATTGGCGTAAGTAGAAAAGGATACTTATTGGCTGGTATAGATGGAAGTTCAGAGGTTAGGTGAGTTTCTCTATTGGTTGATCTAGTTCAGTGATATTATCAAAGACCTAGTTTTAGTATTTTTTTCTTCTCTCTTCTATTCTACTATTCAGTTCCAGCTTTATTCCATGACTGATTTTCTTTGTGGTTGTAAGGTGGCTGCCAGCAGTCATCGAGGTGACATGTTTCCACTTTCATATCCAGGTAAAGGAGGAGGTGCCTTTTACCCTAACCAGTGAACAAAAATTTTGTTCTTTGCATTGTTTGCACTAAACTGAACCAATGATGGTAAAAAGGTGCTATGTACTGATTGATTTGGAGTTGGATTGCTGACCATTCCTAAACAAATGGTCATGTCAAGGTTGATGTGGAGGTGGAGTGGGATCATTCTGATTTGCATACTAATCAGGACTCCCTCATTTCTGGGACTGGGGATGAGACTTACAGCCCCCAAAGCCCATGAACTATATGAAGAGGAGCCCATGAACCCAGAAAGAGGGAAATGGATACTGAAAAAATTACCAATGAATGTCCTTTGGCTACTCAGCACCCCTACATACCCTTCTTTCCATTCATCCTTTCAGAAGCATATATGTTTCCCCATTAGAGACAATCGAAAGATTAATGCATTAGCTCCAAGTTTTGATTCCCTGGGTGATGTGGAGTCCTTTCCATCATGCCTGGGTGAAACTCCTCATAGCCTAAGGACTTTTGGTAATAATATGTTATCCACCTATAATACAACCCATGGAAAATGATGGAGAAAAATAGCATAACTGCAATAAAAAAAATTTGGAAAAGAGAAGAATGGGAAACAGCACATAATGGTCATTAGTCCACAACAAGGTCATTCTTGCTGGACAGAAATGTTGAGAATTACATTCCAGTAGTGAACTCTTTGAGCGTTCATGCTAGCTGCCCAAGGTCTTCTATTTGGGAGGCTATCCGTTGTCCACTATTTTCCCTGGCTCCATCTGATAGGCAGTATGTTATTGGGGTTAACAGTAAAACCTTTGAGTCAGAATGCCTGGGTTCAAATAAATGGCTTTTCTACTTTCTAATTGTACGACCTTGAGCAAATTTCTTAAACTCTTAGTGCTTCAGTCTTCTTAGGTGTATGAGGATAATAATAGTACTTACCACTTAGGATTAGTAAGCATGTAAAGAGGGAATGAATGCATGCAAAATACTTAGAACACTGCTTAACATATATCAAGTGCTTAAGAATCTTATGATTATTTCAATCATATATAGGCATTGGGAAAGACGATCTTTCTAAGGGTTTCTTTGGCAATAGAGTTTCCTTCGTTATTTAATAGGCTTCCAGTCTAATTGCTTCTGGTCAGTTCCATAGTCAGATATCCGGCCATAGTCAGAGATCAGATTCATAGTCCTTGAGTTTGGGAAGTAGATTTTTTGAGCTTAGGTATCAGCTTATGTGAAACTGGGCATAATTTTCTATCCTACTCGTGCAGAAACAAAAATATCTCAGATCATCTCACTAATATGCATGACTAACTAGATCTCGTTTCTTTGCCTTTTCTTGAACCAAACTTTCCGCTAGGAATACCCATTGTGAGCTCTGTCCATGGTGACGTTTGCCAAACAGTATATCAACCATCAGGCAAAGTTGGAAGAGTAAATCTACAGCCACCAGTGCTCAACCATTCTGTCCTACTGAAGTTGGTGTTGCCCTGACTGGCTGTACAATTGTGGGCCTTATATCACCTTTATCTTTTCTTATCCATGTTGATAGAAGCAGTTCATAGACAGAAGAATGCTTCATGACAACACGTCAACCAGCAACAAAATGGGCGCCTGTCCTATTGACGGCATTGTACCAGGCATCATCCTCTTCTGTTGTCATTACTCCAACACTGGCTGAAGTTTGAGTTGCCCTATAAAACTTTTCTTTCATAAAAGTTTATGGGGAGAAACTATGAAGAGAGGCCTAGACATTTACAGAAAGGCTTTATTTTGTACCCATTTTCACACATCACCCAGACGAACCATGAATTCTACTTTCGCCCATTTTCATATAAAGCTACATACACCGCACTGTACATGTAAAACAAATTTGGAAAGGAGCCTCAAGCTGGCCTCTGAAATTGTGTAAGCAATTATCACATTTTTGTGCGCAAATGCAGTAATTATATGTGTAATTTGGCAGCTGGGTTTGAAAATTTGGCCTTAAATGGAACATAGACAGGAAAAATAAATGTTGGAAAATGCCAATATTTTATAAAGATTTTGAATCAAATAATGGTGGAATTATTGCAAGCCATCTTAATTTTTAATTATAATGATCATTACACAATATACAATAATTTTTTTGAGAAGAAAAGAACTATAGATCAATTGCCCATCGTTTGTGTCGGAAAAAAATGCCTTAGTTCTTGGGGAGGATAATTGTATTTTTCAGAGGTTATGGTACATATTTCAAAGGCTTTTTTTCTTATGAAGAAAAGATAGTGATTGCCTACTAGTTCAAGTTCTATGACACATTTTATGATGGGAAGAATAGAACTCTTTGTACTGATTACTTTAGAGGAAAAGTAGTATTAACTCTGTGCTTATATTTGAGCCAGTAATTTTAAATCAGATAAAGCTTTCTTATAAGCGTTTAAGTTTTGGAATGTAAGATTATAGCCCAAATGAAGAGTAATTTAGATTTCTTTGATGTAGATTTAAATTGAACTTACATAGTAAAATCATAGTTTTTATATTGTCATCAAGATTGATCCTAATGTTCGTGGCTTTTTCATGTGGTTAAGAGGGCTGGTGACTTGGATACAATATAAGGTTGACCCTGGGCAATGTCGTCTTCTGTTATTAGCAGGGTTGTGTAGAAGTTAATGCTGCAGGCTCTGAAGCCAGTCAGCCTAGATTCCAATCCGGGTCCTACCACTCCACTAGCCCTGTGACCTTGAGCCAGTTACTTAATCCTTAACCTTTCTGCACCTTACTTTCCTCATCTGGTAAAATGGGAGTGGTACTATGCCCACCAAATAGAGTTATCGTGAGGATTGAATGAGATAATCATGTAAGGTGCTTGATGTAGGGCCTCGCACTGGAAGCCCTCAAACATGATAACCACTTTTTTTTTTATCATCATTTGCTTCCTGTTGTTGAACTCCAATCATGACTAAGTGAGGAGGAGGGATTTTCCAACTCAGAAATTCAATGTGAGAAGAAGAGAAAGTCAGTGAGTGACCCAAGAATACAGAAAAGTCCATGGGAAGTCCAGGTTCTCCAAGACGAGGTAATGTCCTCAATGGAAGGATGAGGGAAGCAGATAGCCTGAGGAGAGCTCAGTTATGGGACTTGATTTCAACTCTAGCAAACTATTGAGAGCCTTCTAGGCCTGTGCTAAACTAGGGGATAAAGGAAGGTTAAGAATGTCTGTTTCTCAAGGAGCCTGCAATCTACAGAGGGAATGAGATAAGCACTGAATAACTATAATGCGTGATGCAATATAGCCAGTGCTAAATGGCAGGGTGGGGTGGGGTGGGGTGGGGGAATAAGATGCTCTGGGTGTTAAAAAAGGGCGGGAGGTGGGGTGGGGAGGTAGGGAGGAGAATACGCAGGTAGTTTTTTCCCCTTTTTCTAAGATCATGCAAGTTTTCTTAAAATAGGTAACTTTTGAGGCAGGCATTGAGGTTGTAGAGATTTGGTTAAGCAGACGTAGTAGGGCTGGAGATGAATCCCAGGTGAACAAAATAACATAAACGAGGCAGAGGGTAGGAAAGAAGGGGGCACCCAAGAGTGGCTGGGGCATCCAACATGGTGAGGGGTCATGGAAATAGGCCATTAAAGGAGGTGCGACTGTATTTCGAGAGCCTTTGAATGACATGGTGAGAAATTTGGCCTTAACTTAGTAAGCAACAGGCAGCTTTTAAAGAGGAAGTTCTTGATCAGATCTGTGCACTGGGGCAATATATTTCAAACCTTACCATCAGAGAATCACTTCAGGGTCTTGTTAAAACATGCATTCATGGTCTCTCTCCCAGAGATTCTGATCCAGGAGGTCTGAGGTGGAGCCCCAGAATTTGCATTTCCAACAATCTCACATGTTGCGCTGATACTGTGGGTTCACAGAACACACTGAATAGCACTGACTTAGGGCGCATGGCCTTCCCCAATTTTTTGTTTGCAGGTCCTTATTAGCAAAAAGAATCCCAATGTACACCCTAACTATATGTACATTTATTTTCAAAATTATAGACAAACTACCATGTGAATATCTATTGTGTAATCATGAAACCTGTACCAATTATAATCCAAAAAGGCTGAGCTAATGATGAAATAAACATTGTTTAATTTTTATCTTAATTATTAATGGTACAAAAGTCTTTTTGATCTCACTACAATTATTATTATATTTGAATATGCTTTTCCATTTTTGAAAACAAAAAATTTTTGATATAGCCATTTAAATGTGTTTCTTAATTCAATTTTTTCAGTATACTTTGTTGTAGTGGTTTTTGCAGCTGAAAAATATTTCTCACAAAGACACAGATCCAAATGGAGGAATTTCCTTACTGGCCATTTAAAATAAATCCCATTCACCAGTTACGGAAAGGCTTTTGTCAAAGTTTTAGCTGGTAGATTTCCATCTTCTCTGATGTCAATCAATTGTTCTTGAAAACAATAGGCAGATGTTACTATTTTTTAATGTTATCAAAATTCCACTGAAATTCTTTGTTTGGAAGAGTTTTAAACTAGTTAAAAAATCCTTTTTCCAAGTTTTTAGACCATGCTGATATGAGATTTTTAAAAATAGCTGATGGATTCACTTATCTTGTTTTTGGCATCCAAATTACTTAACAGTAGAAATCTTTCTACATATCCTTTTCCAAAATATGCTGTCAGTACCATAAGTTTCCTTAGAAAGGCAGTTCCTTCTTATTTACTGTTGAAACATGACTTTCACCTTGAAGGGACAGATTGTGTTTATTAATATTATTGTTATTGTTATTTTAAAAAAAACACTTGCTAGGCAGCATGCTATGGATAGCCCACTTGTCATTACAGAAAATATTAGTATGTTTGGAACACTTGTCATTTAGTAAATATATGTTTTTAGCTCTTTTGAGTACTTTGCCATGAGCAAATCTCTGTGTTGTAGAAAATATGTTCGTGGTTACTCCCCAATTCAATTTGTTCTGAAGAGTTAACTACGTTTTAAAGATTTTTAAAAAATGTATGAAATTAACCACATTGATGACATCCTGTAGTATTTTGCACTCTTCTGGCTCCAACCCCTTAGCTGCAAACGCTGGCCTGTAGATAGCAAGGTGAATGGCTGTCACATGTGATCTGTCTCAGTAACCTTAGCCAAAATCCTTTTTAAATTTTGGTTAAAGGAGTGGACCCATTACTTACACAGCTTTAACATTAAAGAAATTATTTAGTATTGAGAATATATTTTGTGTGTATATTTTACCATTGGTGGCTTGAAAAAAATGAAATTCTTCATCTGTTTTATTATTGAAACACAACCTAGCAAAAACCATATGCTGAGACTTGGGAGAATAGAAATATAGGTACTTTCATTCAAGATATATATCAAATTTTATAAGGCTGTGTAATTTGTCCCAATTCTTGATTTAAAAAAATTTCAGCAATATTTTCCATGCATCTCATCAAAATGGGTTCAAATTCCATTGAAATTCCTTGCTTGGAAGAGTTTTAAACTGGTTAAAAAGTCCTATATTTGCTGACAAAGGTGTCCCTTTTGATTTGTACCATGTCGTTCTGCATGTTTTATTACAGCATTCACCAAAGCAAAAAAACTAGGATTTCTGTAATAGTGTGTAGCTTTTTGTTTTTCACTATTAAAAGGAAACTACATGTTTAGTGAAATTTTGTAAAGTAATAGATTGAATATTGCCTAATTTAAATATCTCTGAAAAAATTACAGAGGCTTGTCTCTATGTTTTAGATGCTTATCTTTTAAATGTCTTGTTAATTGTGAATTTGTTCATATTATCATTAGCTATTCTTCAAAGCACAATTCTATATGCATATCATAATCATTAACCAGTATGTCAAGATACTATATATATATATAGGATGAAGCTCATTGTTAATGAAAATAAATGTAAACCCATATTTTAAATGGTCTTCTGGAAAATTTTGAATTTTTTTTAGCCAATTTTTGTCACTGATTTTATCTCATAATGTGTTAGATGAAGCATTTGTACTAGGGGTACCTAGTTACCTCTGCATTTTCTTATTCACTTGAGCTTGCAAAATTGGTATTCTCTTCCATTCATGGCTTCTTTGCAGGAATCTTTAAGCCAGATATTCATTTTGCCAGAGTTAGTTTAGTTAAAACTCAGTTACATAGTTTGTAACCCCACTTTTACCTGGATATACCTAAAATGTAAAGCACTGAATGTGCAAGAGAGGTGATGGGGTCCTGGTCGTCTGCTCTGTGTTTGGATATCTCATGTATCTTATGTACCCTTGACATTCTTACATATAAATCAGGGGAAGACACCAGCATTGAGCCCATGTATATGAAGTGTAATTAAGCTTATACAATTTCTTATTTTTTAGGTAATAATAAATATATATATAAAAGTTCTAATATTTTTTTTCTGCACATCCAAAAAATCATCTTACTCATTTCCGGGATATGTGCATCCCCACTGTGGAGACCACTGCACTGGGAGAATAAATCTGTTGATGGAGGTACAGATAGGCTAGAGGGGAGAGAGACTGGGGGCTGGGATCAGGATAAGAGACAAATATGGTTTTCCAGCAGCACCCAAAAAATAAAAGACATGTTTGATCTCAAGGAGGTTTAAACTACATGAAGATGACAGTTATAGGTCCAGGACGGTCACACAGCACTGAATTGATGATTTGGACAGGACTGTAAATTGAGGGGTATGAGGAAGAAGGGAGCCTTGCTTTCCCTGTAGAATCTCTTGCTCCTTGATACATGAAGTTGTACCAGAGTGATCTATTTCCGTTGACTGTGTCGGCTTCATCCAGGCAAATAACTCTGAGGGGAATATAGTAAGTCCCAAACGCTTTAGTAAGAATGAGTTTTAAGATATTTTCACACTTTTCAGGGTTGTTGTAAGGGCTAAATGCCTACCACAATGCCTGACACATCGTATGTGCTCAGCAATGAGTAGCTATTGTTATTAATGACAGGATTAGCATGGGGGAGTTGGATGTGTTGGGGGGAACATTCTTGTGTATATCTATGAGGAAGCTTGTGGAGGAAGGGCTAAGGACATACTGAAATGACTTTAGGATATTATGCAGCTCTGTGAAAATGAGTAAAATGCGTAAAGTATACTTTAGGTATGCACCCTATCTAGGGAATTAAAAAAATGATTAGTATGGTTGTGGAAATGGTTATGTCACTAGTGACCTTAATCAGAGGGAGGGAGTTTTGGGAGTTGAATTTTGAGCTGAGAGGTGGCCAATAAGGTTTGGTGACATTAAGCAGAGTGGGAAGAACAGGAAAAATTCCAGGTGGGAGCATTGACATCAAAAGGCAGGTCATGTATGAAAACCTGAACTTCTCCAGTTTTCCTGTTTTTGGCATATCAAATGGTGCTTAATTCCACATTTACAAACAAACTTCTAATTTTTTCATTGTCTAAACATTTATTAAATGCCTATACATGCTGGGCACTGTTCTAGCTATTGGAAATACAGCATTGAACAAAAGAAACAAAGTCAGCGCTCTCATGGAGTTTACGTTTCACAGGGGGAGATAAACATGAAGATAAGTGATGACAAGCAATGAAGAGAAATAAAGCAGGGTCAGGGTTTGGAGTATAACCGTGTGTGTGTGTGTGTGTGTGTGTGTGTGTGTGTGTGTGTGTGTGTGTGTGTATGCATATCTTAGTTAGATTCCCTACAACACAAAGCCTGAGACAAAGCTTACATCCTTACTTTTGGGAGTTGCAATCCCAGGGCAGCAAAAGTGAGGGAAAAGGGAATGTAAAGCAGAGAAATCAGGAAAACGAAAGGTGGTTCATTTTCAAGCTGGCCACAGACTCAGAAGAAACAGCTGGTTGCTGGGTCACGCAGGACATTCCAGGAGAGACCATATGGAGATTTGTGCTTGTAGGGAGGAAGAAAGAGCAATTATGTTGATTTCTTTCCATCTCTTGTCTCTCACTGATCAAAGTTCTCCTAGTGGTGTTCCACTTCAGGTTTGTGTTATCTCTGGGCAGCTCCCGGGGAGTCTGGAAGCTTCATGGGTCTGGTTGGGTTGGACTTGGATTCAGGAGCTGCAGAGGAGTGGCCGTCTCTCTGAAGGGAAAGTTGAATCAGCCAGCACAGGCAAGAAATGAGCAGATGATGGTGACAACCAAGGCTTTGATCACCTGCATTATATTTGCTGGGGCTACTCCATCTGGGAATTAGGGCAGATGGGTGATGCCTGGGGATAGGAGGAACAGAATGAATCTTAGAAGGCACATAATTTGGATCCAGTACATGAGCTCTTTTATAAACGGTCGCCAGACTTCTTTGATAAAGTACTACTTGAACAGAGTTCTGAAGCAAGTGAGAGAGCCAACCACATGGACACCTTGCAGAAATTTATTCTAGGCAGAGGGTACATCAAGTGCAAAGACCTTCTTGAGGCAAGAACAGAAGGTGAGAGCATAGAGTGTTTAAGGAGCAGGAAGTAAGCCATTGTGGCTAGATTGGAGTAAGTGAGGTCAAGAGTGGTAGGAGATGAGGTCAGAAAGGCAGTGGGGGGCCAGGCCATGAAGGGCTTTCTAAACCCTGGGAAGGTCTTTGGCTTTTACTCTCAGTGAGATGGAAGCCATTGGAGAATTTGAAGCAAAGGAGTGACATGATCTGACTTACATTTTTAGAGGATCATTTGGGCTTCTGGTGGAGAATAGCTTAGAGAGGGGTAAAGGAGGAAGCTGGAAAACCAGCTTGGAGACTCTTGGATCAGGTGGTGGCTGTAGAAGTGGTGAGACACTGGATACTGGTTATATTAAGTTAGGACTGTCAAGGTTTGCTAATGGTTGGTTGTGGAGTGTGAAAGAAAATGAAATCAAGGATGATTCCAAGAGTTTTGGCCTGAGCAACGGGAGGAAGAGAAATAAGTCTCACTAAGACCAAGTTCATTTCTTTTGATAGGACTTTTCTATTTTGCCGGTAAGAAGACGTCACTGAGCAGGATGATCCGTTGTAAAGTCTTTCGAGTTGAGTTTACCCATAATGCATAATGTGTTCAACTAATTCATATATTTTAGATTCATTGGGTATAAGTAGATTGAAATGTAAAATTTCCATTATGTATTGTCTGGTTATAGTATCTCTATTAAAGAAAAAGGCTTAATTAACTCTAGAAGTAGTAAGCTGCCTAAGTGGTGTGTGTGTGTGTTGGGGGAGAGGTGGTAAAATGTACTTATTTTTAGTACTCCTCCAGTGAAAGGCAGCCTGGAACTCCCCATACAATATTTCGGATTGCTTAAGATGTTGTCATGTTGGTTTCCATTGTTATTGATGCTAAACACTCTCAGAATATCTCTGGCTCATGCAAAAGGTCCTGAAATATTTCCATGATTTATTGAAACAAAGAGGCTTCCTTGATGTCTGCAAAACAATAGTGATGGCTTCAGCGAATGCAGCAGTAAGCATTTATTACTGCACCTGGAACACGGTTACTTGGCTGCTCTCTGTTCCATTAACAAGTTGTGAAAAAGTCTTGATCAAGCTTTTAGCCATAAAACATCTTAGAGTGTAATCTGTTTTTAGAAGATTAATTCCATCTGAAATAGTGAAGCAAATGATAAACAGCTTAAAGGAGACCAGAGAAATAGATCATGTTACAGTTGGGGGCAATAACATTGTTTCACACTTAAGAAAACTTTGCAGGAGAAAAAAAATCTGATAAGAAAAATGGGTTGAACTGTGTTTATTGGATGAAATCAGTTAGGATATTCCTGCCAAGGTGTGTTAAAGGGGAGGGAATAAATAGGACCTTTTCCAGTTAAAAAAAAGAAAAAGATGTGGAAAATTTTACTTTAAAAACATTTTTGGTTCATATAATTATTTGAAAATTTCCCCCCACCGCACTCCCCCCACAAAAAAACAATCTTCCAAACTTTCTATTTATTGTTTATTTATTTATTTCCAACGTGAGGTTTCTGAACAGAGTGGGCTCAAACCCAAATGAGTCCTGGGGCCTAGCCAAGAAAGATACAGATGAGATCTAGTTGGCAGAGGTTCTATTTGGGACAAAGATTTTAATTAAAAAGGGGGAAATAATTTGATGTGTTCTTTTACTCTGGAGGGAATACAGTTAGAGTGTAAGATTTTGCTTCTTATGTTTTAAATTCTTAAAAATAGAGGTCAAATCACATTGTTATTGGCAATGTCAGTAAGAAGGAAGTACCACATCTGTAACTCACCACAGCTAAGCAGGAGAAAGTGATCCAGGTTTTGGTGCAGCTCAAGACACACTCTGAATGATTAGCAAACACTGAGTACCCAGTTTATGCCCTGTGGAAAGATACATTTGATGACAAATAGCACTCCTTTGAGTTTTAGACAGATAGGCGCGGGGAAAGGATATGCTAGTTACCCAGGGGGTAGTAGCATATGACATTTACCACCCCATGGAGATGTTGCAGATGGAAAATATTATCAATTCCAGAGGAGTTTTTAGACACATTTGCAGATGATGCACCCATGGAAGTTTGAGTGCTTCTGGAACATTCCAGAATCTTTTGACTTTGATGTCATTCACCAGTCATCCTTTGATGATGATCCTGATGTGCCATTCTTTAGGCCTTAACGTAGTATCTTTTATGTTCCAATCTCAGGAAAATTGTCATGCATTTATTTATTCATTTAGTTAGTCAACATTTATTCAACATCTGTTTGTAGGGGATTAGGCTAGGCAATAATAAATAAGAAATGAAAGTCATTTTTATTATAAAGATTGCTATTATCTGATAAATAATAATAGTAATTATTATTATACTCCCCCAGGCTACCTAAATCCTGGTTGAAATGGGATGACATTAATAGTAGCAACACATACTTTTCTGACTCCTCTCATCTATAACTGCAGGACCTTTGCTTCTGGAAAAGGGTCTGGCAGTGATTGCTGGGAGTCCCGGGTGGTTTCTGGTGTGGTTTCTGGTGGGTACCACACATGATCCCCATTTTCTTACCCTGCTGTTCTTCCTTCTGCTTAGGCTGTCAGTCCTCTGGCATTTCACTGCCTCTGGGGCCCCTTGCAGGGTTCTACCTCTTCTGCTGAGCATCACTGCTGCTGATGTGTGGGATTCCTTAGGTGGCAACTGTGCATCACACTTTCTGGAGTCCTCAGGATGCCAGAGCCACATCATATTCCTGGCAGAAGTAGATAAAATGTGTCTCTCCCAATTTTGGGGTCACACAATAAAGCAGAGCTATTGGTGCCAGCTGTCTTACAGAGCTCTCTACTGCAGTGGTTCTTCGTGTTTTTATTCACAGCTTTTCCTCCCTGATTCTTCCTCCCTTCTCTCTCTTTCTCTTCATCCCCCATCACCACAAACTTAAATGAAGTTCACTGGGGCTGGGGAAGGAGGGCAGTGAGTGTAGGGTGGACAAATCCAAGTGATACCTCTTAACTCAGAATCATGCCCTCCTCCAATAACCATTGTTGTTAGACTGGCTTTTATATCTGATTCCCTTTCCCCATAGGATAGAATTCTCTTAGTTCCTGTTGCAAATAGACTCATAGTTGGTCCACTTTATCAAGGCTGCAGACATGCTCAAACATCATAGGCTGAAGTCTATTAATAATAATTTATGTTTGAATCTCATAACAAAGTGTTTTCATAGACAGTATCTCATTTTTCTCACAAGAACCCAGAGTTTTTATGCATTTTACACATGGGGACATTGAGTGAGGTTGCTGCGGGGTCATATGGCTTAGGCTTTCCATGCAGGGTCCGTAGAGTGGCATTCAGGTCTCATTGCTCTCTGGCCTCCACATATCTGTATTAATTTCCTCTCTCCACCTCTCCATCTCTCCACATGAATCCTATGCCCCAGTCATAGAGTGAGAACCCTGTGCAATTTTCTGAATACTCCATGCTCCCTTTTACCTTTATGACTTGATACATGTGTCTTAGATTGGGGTCCCTGGAAACAGACTCTGAGATGGAGAACTGCATGAGGAATGCTCTTGGAAGATTCATTCACAAAGAAGGGAAAGGAAAGATCGTAAGAAGTGAGGAAGGCAGGATTGAGCATCAGGAGAAGCTGATGTGCAATGTGATTTCAACTAAGTCCTCAGACAATCCTACACGGAACAGAACCTTGGGCAAGACAGTTCCTTGAGGCTGAGGGCAATTCCCAGCGAAGAACAAAGATGTGAGTAGTCAGCATCTGATATTACCAGCAGTTGGGTGATGGACGAGTCAGTCCTGAAGAAGGGTCCAGATGGAATACCAAAGCGTCCACTATACATATTTTTCTTCCACTTTGATGTTTGTTTCATGTTTGAATCATTTTTTGTCTTATACAACTTTTTTTAGAGTTTCTAATTGACATTTTCCTCCTCCTCACCATGACAAAATAAACATCTTTTAATCTAATTGCTAGGTTCAACTTGCTTCTTTATTTAAAAATGAATGGGAAGAAATACACTTTCTTCTTAGAGATATTTTTCTTGAATCCCCCCGACCTTCCATTCTATTTTGGAACAATTTTTTTCTAGTTTTGTTGCACAGCTTTCCTCCTGGGATATATTTTCATTGAAGCACTGCTTTGGAAATAATATTTCTTAGATTCCATGTCTTCTTTCTTGTGTTTCTGTTTACAGCCTCAAGTTATCTTTTACAAAGGATTAGTGGAGATAAACTTTTTGTCTAAAAATGCATGATTTTGCTATGAAATAGAATTCTAGGTTCAAAATAATTTCTACTTATGACTTTAAAGGATTACTCTGTTGTCTTCTAGCAACTAATATTGCTGATGAAAAGTCTGGTGTCTCCATGATTCTCCTACCTGTGTAAGTAACTTGTCCTTTTTTGGTGGCCATTTTTGATCTTCATATTATCTTTAATGATCTGAAATTTCATTAAGTTATCACTAAGAATGAGTCTTCTTAAGGTCAACCACTTTGTGGTTGCCTTCAATCTTATGGCTTCTGTCTTTTCTTAGCTCTGGAAATTTGTCTCCAGTTATTTTCTTCCCTTCTTGTATCTCATTCATGAATCTTCTCGATTGAGTCCTTGTGTATTCAATTTCTTTATAATTTTCTCAGGGTTTTTGGAGATTTATTCCTCTGTTTTTCTCATCCTTTCTATCAAATTTGTTATGACAATCATATTTTTAATTGCCAAAATCTCTTATATTTGCTCCTTTTTATGACAATCAAGTCTTGTTTTACAAATGCAGCTTTTCCACAACCTATGGCAAAGGAGCTGGACTTTCATACCCCTGAACCTCTCAGTCATTAGGATGCACAGAAGTGTGTTCCAGTAGCTTAAAGGCAATTCTCCATAGAAAGATTCTGAGAGATCTGTGGGAATCTGGATGGAGCACTGAAGTTAAACCCTACCGATACAATTTTTTTTTTTTTAAGATTTTATTTATTTATTTTTCCCCCAAAGCCCCAGTAGATAGTTTTCTGTCATAGCTGCACATCCTTCTAGTTGCTGTATGTGGGACGCGGTCTCAGCATGGCCAGAGGAGCGGTGCGTCGGTGCGCACCCGGGATCCGAACCCGGGCCACCAGCAGCGGAGTGCGCACACTTAACCACTAAGCCACGGGGCCGGCCCAGCCCGATACAATTTTGATTGTGGTATGACATTCTTTTATTGAGCCCTATGAAAATGATTAAAATGAGTTGCATCTCATTGTAAATTTGTTAAAGTCCTGTCCTGGAATTTCTTGGGGTTCATCGTGACTTTTCAGGCATTCTCTGGGCCTCACTTATTGGTGAATTGGGATTAAACCAGATAGGGCAGCAAAATGGGTCAAAGTTAATTGTATTTATTCAAAGTGAGAAAATATTAAGAGCTGCCATGACATATAGACTAGGGAGACTACAGAGAGAAGGAGAGTTATGGTGGGAGGAGCGGTTTTTATGAGAAGTCCATAGAATGTGGTCAGTTTTCAGAGGGTTTTTTGGCAAAGAATGATGAGAGGTTCCAATTTAAGGTATGTATTCTCCCGTATCCATGATCTTCATTACTGAAGTGATTGCAAACAAATAAGTATTTACTGTGAGTAAAAGATAAAAGTCTGAGAAATCATTTCCAATGCCATGAGATAACAATGCTGATGAATCACTTCCCTCCTAAGAACTTTAGATAGTCGAGATTTCAGAAGAACTCAGTTTCACATAATATGTTACAGTTATTTCTAAATTATAAATTCTGATATTTGTGAATGTTGCCTAGGTTAGGATTGAGGTTGAATTATTCCTGAAGGCTTTTTGGCATAATCTTTACTGTATTTTTTTTTTATTGATGTTTTAATGGTTTCTAACATTGTGAAATTTTGGGTTGTACATTTTTGTTTGTCCATCACCATATATATGACTCCCTTCACCCCTTGTGCCCACCCCCAACCCCCCACCCCCCACCCCCACTGCCCCTGGTAACCACAGTTCAGTTTTCTCTGTCCATGTGTTGGTTTATATTCCACATATGAGTGAGATCATACAGTGTTTGTCTTTCTCTTTCTGGCTTATTTCACTTAACATAATATGCTCCAGGCCCATCCATGTTGTTGCAAATGGGACGATTTTGTCTTTTTTTATGGCTGAGTAGTATTCCATTGTATATATATACCACATTTTCTTAATCCAATTGTCAGTCGAGGGACACTTAGGTTGCTTCCACTTCTTGGCTATGGTGAATAATGCTGCAATGAACATAGGGGTGCATAAGCCTCTTTGGATTGTTGATTTCAGGTGCGTTGGATAGATTCCCAGTAGTGGGATGGCTGGATCATAGGGCATCTCTATTTTCAATTCTTTAAGGAATCTCCATAGTGTTTTCCATAGAGGCTGCACCAATTTGCATTCCCACCAGCTGTGTATGAGGGTTCCTGTTTCTCCACATCCTCTCCAACATTTGTTGTTTTTTGTCTTGGTGATTATAGCCATTCTAACAGGCGTGAGGTGGTATCTTAGTGTTGTTTTGATTTGCACTTCCCTGATGATTAGTGATGTTGAGCATCTTTTCATGTGCCTATTGGCCATCTGTATATCTTCCTTGGAGAAGTGTCTGTTCATTTCCTCTGCCCATTTTTTGATCGGGTTGTTTGTTTTTTTGTTGTTCAGTTGTGTGAGTTCTTTATATATTATGGAGATCAACCCCTTGTCAGATGTATGTTTTGCAAATATTCTCTCCCAGCTGGTTAGTTGTCTGTTCATCTTGATTCTGGTTTCATTTGTCTTATAAAAGCTCTTTAATCTGATAAAGTCCCACTTGTTCATTTTTTCTTTAGTTTCCCTAGTCTGGGTAGGCATGTCATCCGAAAAGATTCCTTTAAAACCAATGTCAAATAGTGTGTTGCCTATGTTTTCTTCTATGAGTTTTATAGTTTCACGTCTCACCTTCAGGTCTTTGATGCATTTTGAGTTAATTTTTGTGAATTATGCTATCGCCATAGCAGATGGTCCACTTTCATTCTTTTGCATGTGGCTGTCCAGTTTTCCCAACACCATTTATTGAAGAGACTTTCCTTTCTCCATTGCATGTCCTTAGCACCTTTGTCGAAAATTAGCTGTCCGTATATGTGTGGTTTTATTTCTGGGCTTTCAATTCTGTTCCATTGATCTGTGTGTCTGTTTTTGTACCAGTACCATGCTGTTTTGATTACTATTGCTTTGTAGTATGTTTTGAAGTCAGGGATTGTGATGCCTCCTGCTTTGTTCTTTTTCTTTAGGATTTCTTTAGCTATTCGGGGTCTTTTGTTGCCCCATATAAATTTTAGTATTCTTTTTTCTATTTCTGTGAAGAATGTCATTGGGATTCTGATTGGGATTGCATTGAATCTGTAGATTGCTTTAGGTAATATAGACATTTTAACTATGTTTATTCTTCCAATCCATGTGCATGGGATATCTTTCCATTTCTTTATGTCATCATGGATTTCTTTCAATAATGTCTTGTAGTTCTCATTGTATAGGTCCTTCACCTCCTTGGTAAGATTTATTCCTAGGTATTTTATTCTCTTTGATGCAATTGTAAATGGTATTGTCTTTTTGAGCTCTCTTTCTGTTAGTTCATTATTAGCATATAGAAATGCAACTGATTTTTGTAGATTGATTTTGTACCCTGCAACTTTGCTGTAGTTGTTGATTGTTTCTAATAGTTTTCCAACAGATTCTTTAGGGTTTTCTATATATATAATCATGTCATCTGCAAATAGTGAGAGTTTCACTTCTTTGTTACCTATCTGGATTCCTTTTATTCCTTTTTCTTGCCTAATTGCTCTGGCCAAAACCTCCAGTACTATGTTGAACAGGAGTGGTGAGAGTGGGCAGCCCTGCCTCGTTCCTGTTCTCAGAGGAATGGCTTTCAGTCTTTCCCCGTTGAGTATGATGTTGGCTGTGGGTTTGTCATATATGGCCTTTATTATGTTGAGGTACTTTCCTTCTATTCCCATTTTTTTGAGAGTTTTTATCATAAATGGATGTTGTATCTTGTCAAATGCCTTCTCTGCGTCTATTGAGATGATCATGTGGTTTTTATTCTTTGTTTTGTTGATGTGATGTATCATGTTGATTGATTTGCGGATGTTGAACCATCCCTGCGTCCCTGGTATAAATCCCACTTGATCATGGTGTATGATCTTTTTAATGTATTGTTGTATTCGGTTTGCCAATATTTTGTTGAGGATTTTTGCATCAATGTTCATCAGCGATATTGGCCTGTAATTTTCTTTCTTTGTATTGTCTTTGTCTGGTTTTGGTATCAGGGTGATGTTGGCCTCGTAGAATGATTTAGGAAGTGTTCCATCTTCCTCTATTTTTTGGAATAGTTTGAGAAGGATGGGTATTAAATCTTCTTTGAATGTTTGGTAAAATTCACTGGAGAAGCCATCTGGTCCTGGACTTTTATTTTTTGGGAGGTTTTTGATTACTATTTCAATCTCTTTACTTGTTATTGGTCTATTCAGATTCTCCATTTCTTCTTGGTTCAATTTTGGGAGGTTGTATAAGTCTAAGAATTTATCCATTTCTTCTAGATTGTCCAATTTGTTGGCATATAATTTCTCATAGTATTCTCTTATAATCCTCTGTATTTCCATGGTATCCATTGTAATTTCTCCTCTTTCATTTCTAATTTTATTTACTTGAGCCTTTTCTCTTTTTTTCTTAGTAAGCCTGGCTAAGGGTTTGTTGATTTTGTTTATCTTCTCGAAGAACCAACTCTTTGTTTCATTAATCCTTTCTACTGTTTTTTTGGTCTCAATATCATTTATTTCTGCTCTGATTTTTATTATTTCTCTCCTTCTGCTGGCTTTGGGCTTTGTTTGTTCTTCTTTTTCTAGTTCTGTTAGGTGTAATTTAAGGTTGCCTATTAGGGCTTTTTCTTGTTTGTTAAGGTGGGCTTGTATCGCTATGAGTTTCCCTCTCAGGACCGCTTTTGCTGCATCCCATATGGTTTGATATGGCATGTTATCATTTTCGTTTGTTTCCAGATAGTTTTTGATTTCTCCTTTAATTTCATCAATGATCCGTTGGTTGTTCAGTAGCATGTTGTTTAATCTCCACATTTTTGTCACTTTCCCAGTTTTTTTTTCATGGTTCATTTCCAGTTTCATAGCCTTATGGTCTGAAAAGATGCTTGTTATGATTTCAATCTTCTTAAATTTATTGAGGCTTGCTTTGTTGCCCAACATATGGTCTATCCTAGAGAATGTTCCATGCGCACTTGAGAAGAATGTATAGTCAGCTGTTTTTGGATGGAGTGCTCTGTATATGTCTACTAGGTCCATCTCGTCCAGTTTTTCATTTAAGTCTACTATTTCTTTATTAACTTTTTGTCTGGATGATCTATCAATTGCTGTAAGTGGGGTGTTAAGATCCCCTACTATTATTGTGTTGTTGTTGATTTCTCCTTTTAGGTTTGTTAATAGTTGCTTTATGTACATTGGTGCTCCTATGTTGGGTGCATATATATTTATAAGTGATATGTCTTCTTGATGTAGTGTCCCT
Organism: Diceros bicornis minor; assembly: GCF_020826845.1. NCBI lineage: Eukaryota > Metazoa > Chordata > Mammalia > Perissodactyla > Rhinocerotidae > Diceros > Diceros bicornis. The sequence continues at coordinate 23,971,750 of NC_080741.1, forward strand.
TTTATCATTATATATATCCCTTCTTTGTCTTTCTTAACCTGTTTTATCTTGAAGTCTACTTTGTCTGATATGAGTATGGCAACCCCTGCTTTCTTTTGTTTGCCATTAGCTTGGAGTATTGTCTTCCATCCTTTCACTCTGAGCCTGTGCTTGTCTTTAGTGCTAAGATGTGTTTCCTGAAGGCAGCATATTGTTGGGTCTTGCTTTTAAATCCATCCTGCCACTCTGTATCTTTTGATTGGAGAGTTCAATCCATTTACATTTAGGGTAATTATTGATATATGAGGGCTTAATGTTGCTGTTTTGTCACTTATTTTCTGGTTCTTTTGCATTTCCTTTGTTTCTTGTCCCATTTGTCTTGGACTGCCAATTCAGTTTGGTTGTTCTGTCTTATGACTCTTCTAGTTTTCTCTTTGTTTATCATATGTGGTTTTGCTTTGATTATTTGTTTAGTGGTTACCTTGAGGTTTGGCCAAAAAATCTTGTGTATGAGATAGTCCATTATCTGATGGCCTCCTATTGCCTTATACTAAGTCAATTCAGTCACTTTCCTCTTCCCCTTCTAAGTTGTTCTTGTTATACCTTATTCTATCTTGTGTTGTGGCTGTGTGTTTACAGTGATGAGGTTAAATTTATTTTTGGTGAATTTCTTCCTTTGATCTTTGAATTTAGTATTTAAGTGGTTGCTAACCTATTCCGGTAAAGATCTACTATTTCTCTGAGTTTGTCTACCTACTTTTCTCCTTCCTCCAAGCTTTGTGTTCCCTTTCTCTTCTTTTTTTCAGGCCTGAGGGCCTTCTTGAGTATTCCTTGTAGTGGGGGTCTCGTGGCCATGAACTCCCTTAGCTTTTGTTTATCTGGGAGAGTTACTATTTCTCCATCATATTTGAAGGATAATTTTTGCTGGATAGAGTATTCTTGGCTGAAAGTTTTGGTCTTTCAGTATTTTGAATATATCATTCCAGTCTCTTCTAGCCTGAAAAGATTCTGTTGAGAAATCTGCTGAGAGCCTGATGGGAGTTCCTTTGTACGTTATTTTTTGTTTTTGTCTAGCTGCCCTTAATATTGTTTCTTTGTCGTTGACCCTGGCTAGCCTTACCACTAGGTGTCGTGGTGAAGGCCTTTGTCTATTAATATATATAGGTGTCCTGTTGGCTTCGCTTACTGGTATTTCCTGCTCCTTCCCCAGATTTGGGAAATTCTCAGCTATTATTTCCTTGAATAGGCTCTCTGTTCCTCTTTCCCTCTCCTCTCCCTCAGGAATACCTATAATTCTTATGTTACATTTTCTAATAGAGTCAGATATTTCTCGGAGTCTTTCTTCATTTCTTTTTAGTCTTAGTTCTCTCTCCTCTTCCATCTGGAGTATATCTGTATTCCTATCCTCTAAAGTACTAATTCTTTCCTCCATATTGTCAGCTCTGTTCTTTAAAGATTCCGGATTCTCCTTTATGTCCTCCATTGTGTTCTTCATCTCCATCAGCACTGATTGGTTTTTCTTTATGATTTCAATCTCTTTTGTGAAGAAACTCCTAATCTCATTGAATTGTTTGTCTGTGTTGTCTCGTATTTCGTTGAGTGTTTTTATGATAGCTATTTTTTTTTTAATTTTTTGTTTATTGCAGTAACATTGGTTTAAGGCATTGTAAAAATTTCAGGTGTACATCATTGTACTTCTATTTCTGCATAGATTACATCATGTTCACCACCAAAATACTAATTACAACCCATCACCACACACATGTACCGAATTATCCCTTTCACCCTCCTCCCTCCCCTCTTCCCCTCTGGTAACCACCAATCCAATCTCTGTCCCTATGTGTTTGTTTATTGTTGTTATTTTCTACTACTTAATGAAGGAAATCATACGGTATTTGACCTTCTCCCTCTGACTTATTTCACTTTGCATTATACCCTCAATGTCCATCCATGTTGTCACAAATGCCTGGATTTCATCGTTTCTTATGGCTGAGTAGTATTCCATTGTGTATATATACCACAGCTTCTTTATCCATTCGTCCCTTGATGGGCACTTAGGTTGCTTCCAAGTCTTGGCTATTGTGACTAATGCTGCAATGAACACAGGGGTGCATGTACCTTTACAAATTGGTGTTTTCAAGTTCTTTGGATAAATACCCAACAGTGGAATAGCTGGATCATATGGTAGTTCTATCCTTGATTTTTTGAGGAATCTCCATACTGTTTTCCATAGTGGCTGCACCAGTTTGCACTCCCACCAGCAGTGTATGAGAGTTCCCTTCTCTCCACATCCTCTCCAACACATGTTGTTTCCTGTCTTGTTAATTATAGCCATTCTGACGGGCGTGAGGTGATATCTCATTGTAGTTTTGATTTGCATTTCCCTGATAGTTAGTGATTTTGAACATCTTTTCATGTGTCTGTTGGCCATCTGTATATCTTCTTTGGAGAAATGTCTGTTCAGGTCTTTTGCCCATTTTATAATTGGGTTGGTAGTTTTTTTGTTGTTGAGATGCATGAGTTCTTTATATATTTTGGAGATTAAGCCCTTATCAGAAGTATGGTTTGCAAATATCTTCTCCCAATTGTTAGGTTGTCTTTTCGTTTTGTTGATGGTTTCCTTTGTTGTGCAGAAGCTTTTTAGTTTGATGTAGTCCCATTTGTTTATTTTTTCTATTGTTTCTCTTGCCCGGTCAGACATGGTGTTTGAAAAGATGTTGCTAAGACCGATGTCGAAGAACGTACTGCCTATGTTTTCTTTTAGAAGTTTCACAGTTTCAGGTCTTACATTCAAGTCTTTCATCCATTTGGAGTTAATTTTTGTGTATGGTGTATGGTAAGGGTCTACTTTCATTTTTTTGCATGTGGCTTATGATAGCTATTTTGAAATCTCTGTCATTTAGTTTATGGATTTCTGTGTCTTCGGGGTTGATTTCTGGGTACTTGTCATTTTGTTTCTGGTCTGGTGATTTCATATATTTTTGCATTGTGGTTCCTGTGTTGGTTTTGTTTTTCCTCATCCTGGAAATCTCTGGTTGCAATTTCCACCTGCTGCCACTGTCTGGTGGTAAAGGGCTGTGTAGTCTAAGCCCCCTGTGCTCTGCCCGGTTTTTCTGCTGCGATCCGCAGTTTTTTTTTTTTTTTTTTCCCGCTGCGATCCATGGGTCCAATTGTTTGATCAGGTCTGCCGCGGATCGCTAGGTCTGGTCTGGTCGGTTGAGCTGCAGAGTCTGGTTTGCGGGGAGGGGGGAGCTCTCTCTTTTGCCCTCTGGGTCCCTGACGTGGGAGGCTTCTCGTTTGCCCCTCTTTATCCTCTCTCTGGGGTGCTCAGATGTTGATGGTAGCCCTGTGGCTCCTCTGAATCCTCTGTGCGGGAGGTTCCACTGGCTGAGAGAGTCCGAAGAGCCATGGTTTCCCCGCGGACCGAGGGCCGCCACTCCCCCCTCTCTGGGAGCCGCAAGGACCGGGATCGGTGATCTGATGGGGAGGGAGAGGAGTTCTCCTTACGTCTCCCCACTTCCTCCGGGGGCCCAGCACGTTCCGCTCTCAGATGTGCGGCAGTGTGGATCCCTCCGCTCTAGCTTTTCACTGTCTGGGATTCTGTTGTTGGTCTGTGACTGTTGCTTTTGTTGTATCTTGTCGGGGGAAGAGTTCACGGGAAAGCTCACTCCGCCATGATGCTGACGTCACTCCCTACTGTATTTTTTTTAGACATGGGGAACAAGCAGCAATAACTTCCTGCCCTGGCAAAACTTCCACATTTCTCCCCAACCTCTCTAATAAAAATACCTTTAATTTTTTTTTTTTTTTCAAAAGCACTAGATTGAGAATTTATGCCCTTGGGAAAAATCTATCTGGCAAAGGGCTTTCCATTGATAAATGGGCCAGTCTTTGCCTCTGGAGGTTACAAAATATTATCATTAATATTATATGATGGCATTGCTCAGAGCTATACTATCCACCTATCAAATAACTTGTTCATTTTTATTAATGTGATTGGATTAATGGATACATTCACGTTGGGGTACTAATTCCACTCAGCCCCATTAGTTGGAAGCCCCACCTTTTACTTCTTCGATGTGTCTCCAGATGAGGTAGGGCAGAGTTCTGTGCGCAGCTGGGATGGATACGGTAAAGGCTACTGACCCATTGATTTCCTCTGAGACTTCGTTGGCAACCCTTGGAAATACCCAATATTAGTATAGATTTTAGAGTTTACTGAGAAATATGCTCTAAGAGAATACACAACTTTGAAATTTTGAGAAAGGGAAGTAGCACTTATATGGACATGGAGATGAAAATATTTATTAAATTTAAACATTAAGTGTGAAGTCAAATGGGCATTACTCTTTCATCCTACAAACTGTAAAATAAAATAAATCAAGTCCAAGCAGCTTCAAGTTGACACAAAAGACAGGTTTCCCCCACTGCTCTCTTTAGGACTCGTCACATTAATATACATACAGAAATAAAATCAACATCATCATTATGCATTTTTTCTATTTATTATTATCCTCTTTTTTTTAACATTTGCCCCTCTCTTGGATTTTGAAATATAGAGGCATTGATAACAAATTTCAGATAAGAAGAAAACCCCACACACTAGTAGGTATGAAAACATTTCTCATGTTAAAGAGATCTTGATATTTACCACTCAACAATTTCTCAGGCACCTTTAAAAGGCTTTCAGAGTAACTATTGCAAACCCAAACATTATAGTCCTGTCCCATCCATCTTCAGAATCCAGGAAACAGATCAATATTTGAGCTACACACAGTTGAATGTATAAGCAAACCTTTCAAGCTTAATACAAGTGAGTACAATTCTCTAGTTAATCACACAACATTTTAGAAAGCTATTTTCTTCTAAGTACTCACTACATAAAAATTTTTGGTCTTTGTTAATGGTCTGTGATAGGTAAGTGTACAGATTTATGCCTTCCCAAGAAAAGTCCAGTTGAACATATTTTGTTTAAATTAATAAAGAACTGTGGAGAGAATTGGGGGTTGAAGGATTAGGTAATGAATAAGAGAAACAGATGCAGATGAAATATGACTTCCTTCATGTGGTGTATTTCAGGGAATCTTTAATTCACCTGAATATGGCCATGAGTTATGCTTAGAGTGTTGTATTAGAATTCCTAGTAGAAAGGGATTTAGATATACACGTAAAGTTAAATATGGTTAGACAGTAAAATATTGATTGCTTACCACAAACAATGCAGCAGGGTATCTGACACTTGTTTTCCTTGTGGAACATAATAAGGTAATTAATTTATCTCTAGCTGAGTTTTATTTGTGAAAAATTTTTTTTGGTGGAATAGATTTAAATGTGTTTTGTGTGTCTCAAACCGCTCTCTATTTGTGCTGTAATAACCATGTGCAGTTCATGGCAGCACTTTAATAATCATCACCTTGGAAATGGGGATACTTTCTTCTTCTTTTAAATAGTAAAATACAAGGCTCAGTAGTAAAACAGCACTCTGGATAGAAAAGCTAATGGCTAATAGGAGAGTTCTGACCCTCTGAATTGCGTTTACTGTTCACCAATGATTATGTCATTAGGAATGAATTAGATAGTCAATGAGGTGAATCTTCAAATCAAAGCTGCCACTTTGAAATTTTCAATAATCTGTTCACTTGTAGGATTAGCGTAGTATTTAACAGCCATTACTGTTCTATTGCTGGGGTTATGTGGCCGTGAAAAATGGTTTTCTTATGGTATTATTTTTCTTTCTTTCTCTCTCTCTCTTTTTTTTGGAGTAACTGTATTTTTTAAAGCTAAAGTTCTCTGATTATTTACTCCTAATAAGAACGCAGTTTGAGCCAAAATAATCTACTATTTGCTTCTGGAAATCACAGGAGAACAAAGAGTGGTGGGGTTGAGTAGAGGTTAGAGGACTGTCCTAAACAGGGGACATTCCAGAAATGTTGTTGGATGATGATTCTTGTTCCTGCCTCTTATTATTTTTTCTGCATATTGTTTTTACTATCTAAATAACGTAAAGAGACATAATGACTATCATTTTTTTTGTCTACCAGGAGAATTCATTTATTATTTTTTATATCCAGTTTTGCATACTTTCTTTTTTACTGCAAAAACATTACTGTAGTTCTTTTGTGGATACTCAACTCTTTGTATAAATTGGAATAATAGCTACAACAATAGCTGCCATTTATTGCATGTTTGCTGTGTCCTAGATGCCATGCTAGGGACATCATCAGCATCATCCTGTGCAGTTCTTACTGCACACTATGAAGTTGCGGGGTGGGATAAAAAGGGAACTGGCTAAGAGGCAGATAGTAATATAAATTTTCATTGGATGTAGAGAATCACATTATTGATTGCAAACCTCCCCCACTCAGGATTATGGATTTAAAGGACAAATACGCGATATTCTCTAAGAACACAAAGGAAAAAGATATGATGAAACTGACTAGAGAAGAAGAACTGGAGGAAAGAACGCAGACAAATAATAATTAAGGTAACAAGAAACAATGTAAGAAGAAAACTTGCACCAAAAACAAAACAAAACAAAAAGCAACTCTGAGCCAATGGATTGGAAGAGTTTGCGGTGATTCAGGCAAAATTCTTGAACTAGGAATTATGGAAATAGCAATTGCTGATAAAGAAGTCTGGCAAATGTTCTAAAGTTCAAGGATAAAGAAAAAATTTCCAAGGGGCCGGCCCGGTGGCACAAGCGGTTGTGTGCGTGCGCTCTGCTGCGGGGCCCCGGGTCCACCGGTTCGGATCCCGGGTGTGCACTGATGCACTGCTTGGCAAGCCATGCTGTGGCGGCGTCCCACATAAAGTGGAGGAAGATGGGCATGGATGTTAGCCCAGGGCCAGTCTTCCTCAGCAAAAAAACGAGGAGGATTGGCAGATGTTAGCACAGGGCTGAACTTCTCACGAAAAACAAAAAAAAAAAAAAACAAAAAATTTCCTTTGAGACCTCCTCTTTGACTCAGGGGTTATTTAGAAATGTGTTTAAATTCTAGGTTTTTGAGATCTTCCTGTGGTCTTTAAAAAACAATGTTCCTGTGAAGGTGGTCCACATGATCCTGAGCACCAAGTGATTGAGTTAGGATTTCCTAAATGTGTTTGGTGGAATACTAAAGCAGGATTTCTAAATAGCTACCATTTGGACACAGTCAAGTGTTTGGGAAAAACCAGGTTAAACAGATTTATTTCCTGCAAATATTAGTTCCTTTAAACTAAGAGGAGTTAAGAATTTCTAAGAGGGGAGTAAAGTATGTAATGTTTCCTAAACATTTAGTCACTGAGCCCTGTTACCTGTTTTTTTCTTGATGAATCTTTTGGGATTTGACTCTGGAGAACAAATTTTGGGAAGTATCTTGAGTTATGGTTGCTGAGGAAATTTTAAGGATGTTCTCCAGAAAGGGGACTGGTCCCCATGTTTCAGAGCAATGGGTTGTTGATGGTTACTTTCTCTAAGCTGGAAGTAAATTTACACCAAAGAGAGTTTAAAAACACGTTTCCCACTGCCCCATGGCTGGGGAGCCTGCTGGTTTTACTTGCCCAAGAAAAAACAGATAGAGTCACAGAGCGCTTAGGTCAGAGAGAGAGAGAGAGTCTGGTTCATTGTATGAGTTAAGTAGTCTATAGTTCTCTCTACAGAAACAAAACTCAGTTATTTTGAACACATTCTTTTGTGGGCATCACAAATGCTAACTTCAAGCATCTCCTGTGTTTTGTCTTATAACACATAGAAATCCAGGCTGAATGGGTTTCTACAGTCTGATGATGAGTCAAGATTCTGGTGGCTAGTCCTCCAACGACCTGGTTATTTTAATGGAATTTTGGCTTATCAAGGCTTATTTCTGTTCAGTTGTGCTACGTGTTATGAAAGGGCTGTGATACTCTACTTAACAGATGAAGAACTAGGCTCAGAGAGTTATGGATTCGCTAAGGTCACACACCCAGTGAATGGTGGAGCCAGTACTAGAACTTTCTCTTTTCTTTTTTTTTTTGTTGAAGAAGATTTGCCCTGAGCTAACATCTGTTGTCATTCTTCCTCTTTTTTTTGCTTGAGGAAGATTAGACCTGAGCTAATCTGTGCCAATCTTCTTCTATTCTTTGTGTGTGGGTCGCTGCCATAGCAAGGCTGACAAGTGGTGCAGGTCTATGCCCAGGATCAGAACCTGCGAACCCGGGCTGCCGAAGCGGAGCACACCGAACTTAACCACTACGCCATGGGGCCGGCCACTAGAACTTTTTCTAACTCCCAGGCTTGTTCTCCTTGGCCATACTCCTCAGAATGGGTAGTAGTTCTTGCACAATGGAGCTGGCAAATATTTCCCAAAACATCTCACAATGATGAGTTAGTAGGAATATGATAATATAATGTTACCCTGTAGTAGACACCTATAAAACAGAAAAAATTGTAGGGAGATCTTCCAAAAGTAAGAATACCATTCTCTGCCAAAACTGAAACTTTTGTTCAGCCCATAACCTTTGTAAATGAAAAAATGAGTTATTTCAACAGGATGTTTAAGATTGGTTCTGCATTGTTTTCAAAGTATATGCTCAAATAACTTATTTCCTGAATATGCCTTTTGAGAAAATGACCTGTCAAAACAAAAGTCTGATTTTTAAAATTATGTCCCCTTGAAACAAATTTTTTACCACAATAAGATACATCCAATTAATGTTCTTTAGAACAAAATTCAATTAAGTTCATATTTCAAAGTTAACCTCTCTGAAGGACAGAGAGTTCACATTTAAAAAAGTGTCCTTGATTCTAGTCTCCATACTTGATTCACTGCTAGTCAAGCCCAATTTGGGGAGAAAAAACACCTGGTTTAAAATGGAATTGTGTGAGAACCTGCTGAATTCAAATTTTACCTGATTGAAACAGTTGATTCTATTTCTGTTGTTAAATGATGTTCAAGGTCGAACCGAGTAGACCCCAAATGCACAAAGACCGTGCTATAATTTTTTTCCTCTTAGAATTCACTGATTTTTGAACTCATTGGAACATTTGTTTGCTTTTCTAAGATGTTTGCCATCTAACACATCCTTCACCGGGTATTCAGAAACAGGCTTACTTGCTCTTTGTTTTGTTTTAGGAGATGGATTCTTTCCCTTAAGCCTGGTTTATCTGCATCTGCAATAATTAGTTGGGTGGTGAATTAAATAAGTTACACCTGAGTTAGTTGAGCGCTTTAATCTGTCCGCATGAGTAGGAAAATTCTAAGCTTCTGCTGAACTGAAAATCCAACTCACTGGCAGGGTAGAGGGTGACAATGGTCGCAGCTAATGAGGTTCTGTTGAAAAGGATTGAATAATCATTTAAAAATCCATTCATTGGCTGATCCGGCTGTCAGGACAGGGCATCATCACACATATGGCCTGGCCGCCTGGGCGTCTCTCCGCTGTGGTTAGTCTGACCCTTTCAGGAGAGTGCACTCCCCAAAGCATCAACAACCACATTTTAACAATAGGAGCAAATGTATGATGGACTCGTGTTTCTTAATCAAACTGAAATTCTGCATTTGGCTAACAGTATCCTGTATTGAGAGGGAAAAAAATGGCTGTTCTATCTTCTGTTTGTTTCTAAGAGCCAGCCACAAGCTCTTGGCATCAATATTCACAGTGGGTTTTCAAACACTCGGCTAAAAACATCAATAGCATCTGCTCACACCCCATCACCCTACCCCACATTCATTTGGTGGATAGTTCTAGCTAGCTGGATGGTTAGATTCTGCACCTTTCTGTATTTAAACTCAGCACTGTGGATTAATTCCAGCCTAGTTAGCAAGTTGCTTCAAAACAGTTGCATTTGGATTTCAGCCTCACTCATGAGGCCCAGGCCACTTGACCAAATAGCAGAACCAAAGACTGAGGATTCCGGTCTCAGCCTCTCTGACTTACTGAAGGACCATGACAATCCCTAGGTAGAGTCAAAAGGCCAAGATTTAAATCACGATTCTGTACTGGCTAGCTTTGAGATCTTGGTCAAGTACTTTAATTTTAACCTTAATTTTCTCAATTGTAAGTATGGGGATCAAATTATAATTTCTGCTTACCCAACAAGGTAACTAGTTCCAGTTGAGAGGAGCTTTAAATGTTATTTCTAATATTAAATTTAATATTAAATTTGAATTTAAATAAGTGTATAATGTCTACCTTCTGGTCATAGGTTTATCCTCTGGAGAATGTCTACCCCCATTCCACATGACAGATATTTGTGGACAGCTATCTTGCGACTGTTAAGCCATTATGTTTCCATTCTAAGCACCTCTCTTGCTGCCATCATGGCATGGTTGCCCAAACCTTCATCCTTCTGCTCTTACTTCTTTAGGAGGCCACTGGTTTTCTCAATGTACCTCTTAAGATATGGCACCCAAAACTGAACACAGAATTCAAGTTGGGGGTCTGATATGGACTTAATATATCCTTATTCCTCAGAGCTCAGAATGCAGTCCCAAGATTGCCTTAGCTATTTTCAGCAGCTAGATCCACTGACCTCATTGACATTTTAGCCCATAAAACCCGTAGATCCTTTTCACATCAACTTGACATGCATCCATATCTACCTTCCTATATTTAGTAATAGCAAGTGACAGCCGACTTTTATCAAGCATTTACAATGTACAATGCACTCTGCTGTGTGGTTTGCATGTATTAATTGTTTAATTCTCTCAACAAACTTAGAGGCAAATTTTGTTGTTTTCCCTGTTTTACAGATGAGGAAACTGGGACTTAGAGTGAAAGAAATACAATATATTTTTGTTTGTATACTGCAACTCTGCTAAGGTCACTTATAATTCTTTTAATAAGTGCTTTTAATAAGAGCTTTTCTTTTCTTTCTTTCGTTCTTGGTTCCTTGTTATAATAGACGATCATGTTGTCAGTGAATGGGATAGTTTTATCTCTCCTTTTCCAATCTGTATGTCTTTTTTTAAATTAATTAATTTCTTTATTGAGGTAACATTGGTTTACAGCATTATGTAAATTTCAGGGGGACACCATTATATTTCGATTTCTGTGTAGACTACATCATGTTCACCACCCAAAGACCGATTGCCATCCATCACCATACACATGTGCCCTTTCTCCCTCCTCCCTCCCCTCTTCCCCTCTGGTAACCACCAATCTAATCTCTGTATCTATGTGTTTGTTTGTTGTTTTTGGTTTCTTCTTCTACTTATGAGTGAGATCATATGGTGGTTGACTTTCTCCCTCTGACTCATTTTGCTTACTGTGATACCCCTAAGGTCTGTTCATGTTGTCACAAATGGCAAGATTTCATCTTTTTTATGGCTGAGTGGTATTCCATTTTGTATATACACCACATCTTCTTTATCCACTCGTCCTTTGATGGGTACCTAGGTTGTTTCCAAGTCTTGGCTATTGTGAATAATGCTGCAATGAACATAGGAGTGCATATATCTTTACATATTCCTGTTTTCATGTTCTTTGGATAAATACCCAGAAGTGGAATAGCTGGATCATATGGTAGTAATATTCTTAATTTTTTGAGGAATCTCCATAATATTTTCCACAGTGGCTGTACCAGTTTGCATTCCCATAAGCAGTGTATGAGAGTTTCCTCTTCTCCACATCCTCTCTGACACTTATTTCTTGTTAATTATAGCCATTCTGATGGGTGTGAGGTGATATTGTAGTTTTGATTTGCATTTCCCTAATAACTAGTCATGTTGAACATCTTTTCATGTGCCTGTGGGCTGTCTCTATATCTTCTTTTGAAAAATGTCTGTTCAGATCCTTTGCCCATTTTTAAATTGGGTTGTTTGTTTTTTGTTGAGTTGTAGGAGTTCTTTATATATTTTGGATATTAACCCCTTATCAAATATATGATTTGCAAATATCTTCTCTCAATTTTTAGGTTGTCTTTTCATTTTGTTGCTGGTTTCCTTTGCTGTGCAGAAGATTTTTACTTTGAGGTAGTCCCATTTGTTTATTTTTCTTTTGTTTCTCTTGCCTGATGAGACATGGTATTCAAAAAGATACTGCTAAGACTGATGTTAAAGAGTGTACTGCCTATGTTTCTTTTTCTTGCCTTATTGCACTGGCTAGGACTTCTAGGACAATATTGAGTAAGAATGGTGAGAGTTGACATCCTTGTCTTGTTTCTGGTTATGGGGGAAAAACATTCAGTTTTCATTATTAAGTATGATGTTAGCTGCGGATTTTTTGCAGATGTCCTTTATAATTTTGAGGAACTTCTCTTCTATTCCTAGTTTGCTGAGACATTTTAAGAAATCATAAATGGATGTTATACTTGCCAAATACTTCTTCTGCATCCATTGATATGACTATGTGATTTTTCTTCTTTAGACTGTTAGTATAGTGAATTATATTGATTTTTAAATATTAAACTAATCTTGCTTTCCCAGGATAAACCTCCTTGGTTCTGTTGTATTATCCTTTTGATTTATTGTTTGATTTGACTTGTTAATATTTTGTTGAGGATTTTTATGTCTATTTGAAGGATACTGGTCTGTAGTTTTGTCTTCTTATAACAAGTCTTTGTTCGGTTCTGGTATAAGGGTAATGTTGGATTTGTAAAATTAGTTGGGACACGTTCCCTCCGTTTCTATTTTGGAAGAGAATGTGTAGAACTGGTGTCGTTTCTTCTTTAAATGTTTGGTAGAATTTGCCAGTGAAACCATTTGGGTCTGGAGATTTCTTTTCAATATGGTTCTAAACTTACAAATTCAATTTCTTTAATATTTTTAGGATACTTCAGGTTATGTATTTTATTTTGGGTGAGTTTTGGTAGTTTGTGGTTTTTAAGAAATAAGTTCATTTCATCCAAGTTTTTGAATTTCCATTTATTGTAGTTCCTTATGATTCTTTCAATATTTTGGGGGTATATAGTGAGATCCTCTATTTTATTTCTGATACTGATAATTTATCTCATCTCTCTTTTTTCCTTCTTCACTATTGTTAGAGGTTTATCAATTTTGTTGATCTTTCAAAAACATCTTTTTGTTTCATTGATTTTCTCTATTGTTGTTCTGTTTTCATTTTTGTTGATTTCTGTTCTTGTCTTTATTATTTCCTTGTTTCGCCTAAATGGGGCTTATCATGCTCTTGCCTTTCTAGTTTCTTGAGGTGGAAGTTTAGAGAATATTCTTTTTTTACATTCTAATATAGGCATCTAGTACTATGAATTTTTCTCTAAGAATTTTGTTTAGTTAAAAATATTTTCTAGTTTCCTTTGGGAACATTTTTTTTTTTCTCTTTTACCCGTGGATTAGAAGTGTATTGTTTAACTTCTAAGTGTTTCAAAAATTTCCTGTTATTCTTCTGTTATTGATTTATAGTTTGATTCTATTATGGTCAGAGAATACATTTTGTATGATTTAAATTTTATAAATTAGTTAAAGTTTGATTTGTGACCCAGGATATGGTCTTGAGCTATGAAGGAGAGTCAATCTCTTATAGGCATGTACCCTTCTGACGGTGGAGATCTGGTGGTGGAGAGTGAGAGGGTGGGTTACTTGCATAGCCATCCTTTTTTATGAGTTTGACATATGGGTGGTACGTTTTGTTTTACAGCAATGAAAGGAAAAACAGACCAAACTATTCGGAGAAATCAGAGATAAAATTTACATTAGCAACCTAAGAAATTTAATGGGTCCAGGAGCAGAGGTGCAAATTGTGAAGCAATTAAATTTACATTTTAGTATATAACATGCAGTTTGCTTGGTAGAACCAGTTGGATGGGAACACCAGGAGTGAAGGAAACTCAGAAGCTTCCTGTGTTTTTTCAGGAGGAGGGTGACTGTATCTGCCTTTGTCATTGGCTGAGTTCTCTTCTTTGCAGGCCCCAGGCTGATGTCTGCCACTTCTTCTGGTCTGCTGAACCTCCACTGGGATGTGGTTAGCCAGCAACTGCCATATCTGCGTGCCTGCATCTGTGGCTCATTGCAAATTAACTCCTGGCCACTGGATGCCACTCTTCTGTCAGAGTTTTGGTTTGCCCACCTCTTGCTGTTAAACTCCTACCAGTGAATTATTATTTCTGGTTTTGCCCAAGGGTTACAGTGTGAATTTTGATGAAATTGTTTAACTGATCATAACGTCCATCTCTCCAGCAGGCTCATGCCCAACTTAGGCAAACCACAGAAAGTTTCCGTTCCACTTTGCTTGTCTCCTGGTTTAATCTGAGTCCTCAAAACCCTCTTCCACTCCCTAGGCTTCCTCTCATCGTGATGAACTTGCTGAGGCCAGAGCTTCGCATCCTCATGCCTGTCCCTCTCCTCGTCTTCAATTAGGAGACATTTGGGCATAATTACATTCTTTTCAGCAGTCTCATTTCTTGCTGCAACTCTTCCTTGACTCTCTGGGCTGAGCGAGGTGCCCTTTCCATCACACGTTCTGACTATCTTAGATGTATTTGTATTAAAGCTTATAGGCACTGTATTTATTTGTTTATCTTGGGAGGCTGGTGGGATGAGGAACATGAGCAGGCTTTGAAGTCAGACTGTGGTGGATTACCTAAACAGCCCCAGTTCTTCTCCCCTTTGCCATATGATTTGGAATTCCTCTCACAAAAAGGTAATGAGAGAAACAAAATGTTTCTCTGCCCTTATCTGGGTTTGTCTATGTCGCTTTCTTTGGCCAATGGAATGTTAGCATGGATGATGTAACAAAGTTTGAAAGGGGCTTGCCATGGTCATGAGAACAAAATGCTTGAGATAGCCTGATGCTTCCAGAAAGATGAGAGGCATTTGGAGCAGAGTCACCCTGAATCAAGCCCAGTCTGGATCAAATGGCCCTCAGCTGATCTGCAGATCACTGAGAATAAATGAATGTAGGTTTAGTATTGGGGGTGGTTTGTTGGCAGCATTTTTGTGGCAATACATAGATAGACTAGTGTTCAAATCTGATCTCTAAAACTCACCAGCTGAGGTTTTGAGATATACCGAGCCTTTTTAAATGGGTTCAGTAGTAGCCACTCTTTAGGGTCATTGTCAGCACAAGCAATTATGTATGTAAAATGCTGAGCATGAGGCCTTAAAGTCACCTCTATAGATGCTGGCCCATAGCAGGTACCCAGTAAATGTGTGTTGAGTGTGTGATTGGAGCTTTATAGAGTGATGGTGATGAGAAAGTTCACATTGTGGGATTCAAGGGCTTGTTTACAATTTTGCAACCATGGCATGAGTCTCTAGAAGTTTTCTAGGGGCATTAATCTCTCTAAATTTCTGGGGAACTAGAAGATTCCACTATACCTAGAGTGTAGTATGAGGTAGTAGTTCTACATTGTCTCTGAGGCCTCTTTTGCCTCTGTGATCTGCTGATCCCAGGATCCTTGTTTTCTGAGAGTTCGTTTCTTCTCACGTGTCCTGTGCTTGTCTGATCCTATTCCTTGGTGTGTTATCCAGGGTGACGCCTCCTCTATCATAAAGTCTTGTGGTTATTGAGTAGTTACTATGTGTCAGACACTCTATAGCACTGTATTGCTATTCTCTCATTCAATCCTCACAACCCTACCAAAAGAATTTCCATATTATAGGTGAGGAAATTGAGGATGGGATGGGTGAAGTAGGTCACACAGCTAGTAAATAATAGAGCCGATATTCTACCCAACATCTGACTCCCAAACCCTTGCTTCTACCTCTGCTTCGTAGTACACTGTAGGTGAGTAGCTTTTTTTATAAATGTTTACCAGAAACTCCAGAGTTACTACAAGAATTATCAAGGGAGTTTGAACAGGGAGATGTTGTTTGCAGAGGACGGGGCATGCAACCTGACCAAAAAGCCCTGACTACAAGTTTGCTGGTGGTCCTGTTAGCAACACAGATGCCTATGACTTTTTTTATTCTGAAAATGGTTTGCGAGTCACTCACTAGTTGTTGAGTCTCAATGTCATTTGTTACTGAGCCCCAAGAAAGGTGCTAGATGGCCTGCCTGTTTGTCCTCTGAGCTAAGTGTGATGGGCAGATGTGATTTTGATCCTGCCATCCTCTCAGGACGGTCACAGGTCTTTCCTAATTAATGTTTATAGCTCACCCTGGTTCCCTGAGATGGAAATGAGGGAAAGACGTGCCAAATGATTACACCATGATTTTCATCCCACTGATTGATAATGGACTCTCAAGATAATCTAAACTCCGTCCTTGGGTTTAGGGCTGGCTGGCCTGAATGTGTTGCTGACCCTCATGTCTGGGCAGGTTAACTTGGGCACTGGAGTGCATGGGATACAACTGCAGGTTTGATGACTTCTTCCTAGTTGCCACAGTTGGGGCCTATCTAGGATTTGGTCCTGCTCTCTTCCGCGTAGCATGAAGAGATTCAGGATGCAAAGTTAGACTGTCTTCTTCCTACCCATTGTTGATTGCTATATTTATACCACATTGAACCGATTGGGATCACCATCAATAAACATGATGTCAATCAATTCCTGCTGCCCAGAAGGTGGGACTTTTTCTGCACAAGTCAAGCAGAATGGAAACAATATTATTGGTTACTTACCTCAAAGAAGTCCTCCTATCTCTTTGCTGACAGAACTCCAATTTTGGTCACATAATTGCCTTTCAGGTGACCCTATCCCCAGCTTAGGGGTAAATCCTGATTAGTCCAGGACACATGTGGTCTTCTCATTACCCTAAATAGTTAATGTGGGGTGGATATATGACCCAGTTCTGGCTACTAGGATCTGAGGGGATGTCTGCTGGTGCAGAGACATTTGGGAAAATATTTCCTCACTCTGAAAAAAAAACATAAGGATAAAATGGCCCCTTCTCCTCTGGCTGGTTACTGTGTCTGCAGGTGAAACCCAAATTGTGGCCACCTTCTTGTGACCATGATGGAAGCTCGCTGAGGACAAAGCCAACAAGCTAAGGACGGTAAGGCAGAGAAACATTGATCCTCGATGGTTTCACTGAGCCTGGGAATTAACCAACCCTGGAGCCATCCTCCTTTGGAACTTGTGTTATGTGAAGTAATAAAATATCCTCATTGCTTAAACCATTTAACGTTGAATTTTCTGTTAGGTGCAGCTAAAAACGTCATGATACAAAAAAAGTTGTTTGTAAGAATTTGAAAATTCCACGTGGATTTTAGGGTTGCACTGGCTGCCTTAGCTGTGCTATAGATCCTCGCTCCTTGTTTTGGGCCCTTTGACTCTGGGTCATTCAGAGGCCAGATCTGGTCTTGTTTGAACGAGCTTCCCTCGCACTCCATTCAGCACTGGCAGACCCTGCGGTCTAAGCCCCAGAGCGTGGTGCCTACTGATGCCATGCAGAGGGGACACATGACCCACATGGAGGTGTAATAGACAACCTCTAAAGATCCTTCGTCCACTCTGAGTGTTTATGAGCAGTGGCAGGGCATAAAAAGGGATAATCCAGGACAGTAGATTTGCTTGATTTCCACTCAGCCACTTGCTAGTGATGTGACTTGGTTTATATTATTTAAACTCTGAGCCTTGATTATCCCATTTATGAAAGGAGAACCCAACATCCTCCATGTAAGATGGTTATAAAGACTACGTCTAATAAATGCCTGGCCTTTGCCTGCCTCTCCAGTCAGCTTCTGTTCCCTGCACTGCCTCTATTCCAGCTACTCTATCTGTCTCTCAAGTCTTCCAAAGTGCTTTGCCTTCTCTCACCACAGGACTTTTGCATGTGCAGTTCTCTCTGTGAGGGATGCTCTTTCCTCACTCTATCATCCCCAACCTCTGGTGAACTCTTACTCATCCTTCAGGATCTCAGCTCAGGTGTCCCTTCCTTTCCTGAGTCTCCTGCATAGATCATCTTTCTTTGTTGTTCTCATGGAACCATATTCCTTCAGAGAAGTTATCACAGGTCCTAGTTATTTCCTTATTACTATGATTTTTGGTTAATGTTGGTTCCCCCAGTAGCCTGAAGTTCCAAGAATTCAGGGATCATGTCTCATGTTAATATCTGTTGTATCCCCCGGTGGCTAAATCGGTGCTTTCCTTATAATAATAGTCAATAAAATTTGTTGAATGAATGCATGAATATGCAAATTTATGATATTTAGCAGGGGCTCAGTAAATCGTAACTGCCATTGTTCTGGTGTTCTCTTATCAGACTTTCCAGCCATTTCATATTACCTTATGTTCTCTTGAACGGAATCCAGAGTATTTCATCACTAAGTTGCCCTTTACATATGGTACAAAGGAGCAGATGGTAGAGCATCATCAGAAATCCCAAAGGACCTTACCTCTCTGAGCCTCAGTTTCTTCATCTACGCAATGAGTTAGATCCTTGCTTTTCTGGCATTCATAACACTCTCAGGTGGAGGGCAAGTCACAGGGGGAATACTGCACATCTTTGTGGTTCATTGATTTTTACTTGAATATATGGGGAAGAGGAGACTTATATAATTAATTAAGAGAACAAAAATGCTTTATTGAATCAAATTACAAAATATGCACAAATTTTAAGATAAAGGGATCCACTCCCAAGTTCCTTGGTGACGTGCAATCGTGTGTCAGAATCACTCCGGCCTTGTCCCCAGGGATTTGGTTTCAAACTGGCCTGGAGTGGAGCATCAATAAATGTATATATTTAAAAGCTCTCCATGGAATACTAATGTGCAGGCAGTGCAGAGGCCACCACTCCAGGGGACTTTGGTGGAAAAATGCGACTCAGTGCCTTGGATGAAGTCAAATTTCCTTTCTAGTTCTGAACTTTTTCCTGTTGCTTTTCTTCAGGTCTCCTCAAATGATCTTGCAGTTCTAAAATTCTACATCTAGGTCTTTCAAGAGCTACTTTTGGCTCTTCCTTGTGGGAGGGTGTTCACTAGCCACCCAGGCAATAAACTCACCAGAATTTTCAAGGGTGCTTGGAAACCATCCCGTGGTGTCTGTTGATAAGCCTGCCTATATGTTTTCAGAGAAGAATTTCTTGGTGTAAGGTCTGGCCAGTTCCGCTCAGATTTGGAACCGCGAGTTCCAAGGCACCTCAGGCCTACAAATAAGAGAGGCTGCTGCAGCCTTCTGGCTGGGTTTCCTTACTGTCTCCCATCTGGCTGGTGCCTGGATTTAATTGAACAGGAGTCTGACCCTCCGCCTGGGCCTTTGTTACTGTGCAGGCTGCGCAGCAGAGGATGTGAAAGCTTTCCTCAATAATGCGTCTCCACGCACTGTCTTTCTGAGCAGACACATCCAGAGATCTTAACGCTCTGCGTACGGGGATGCCATGAAAATCAAATGTGTTTTATTTATAAGTCCCTGTGCTCCCCCTCCCAACCTCCCAAAGAAAAAAAAATTGCAAGCAGCAAATGCAAATAATTTTTCAAATCGATCGTTTTATGAAAATGTCTGTTTTTATTCTATCTTTTTTAAGGACTAGAGAACCACATAAATGACAATTCCAGAAACTGTAGATTTATGACTTTTTTACTTTCCAAATATGTTGGCACAGAGTAAAAAAAAAAATAAAATTTTGTAATTTCGGGGAGAGAATAATGTACTTTTTTATTAAAATGGAAATGACACACTGCTGCATATCTAAGTTGATTTAGTGTTTTTATTAGTTATATAACTGTTTTAATACCTCGCTAACTATTGCATTCTCCCTTAAGGTTTCCATTGTTCACATACCCTAGAAACAAATTGATAATTCTGAAAAAATAAAGTATTTCTTGGTTGTTTGCTAACAGCAGAATAGCAATCAGTCACCACAGGGTTGCTACAATGGGCATCATTATATCTGGATCCTTATCAATTTCACTATACGGGTAAGTATTATTGCTGTATACCGGAACTCCTTTGGTGTTATTGCTTAATTTTAATTGTGATTGTAAAATGTGAACAATGTGGATCTTTAAACCACAATTAAACACCTGCTATACTTGTTGTCTGTTGGCATTTAAAGATATATTGAGTATTTAAAAACTGCTGATTCAGATATTACGTTGAGCATAAAAATAGATTTAATTTGAGAACAAATGTTTACTTAAGGAGGAAGTTCCAGGAGAGTTTTCAGAAGTCAGATAGGTGAATCCAAATTTAAGTGTGGTAGGTAAACACAGACCCGACAGAAAGTGTAATCATCATGCAGGATGATCTGGCCTCCTCCTGGTGGGTCTCATGCCAATTTCCTTCAGCAGTGGGGATCTGACTCTTTGTCCCACTGACAACTTGTTAATGAAGAACCTCTGTACAGGAAGCACCTGCCCGATGGTGATGAGATATTAATAGGAGAAATAACAGAGTTACAGAGGCGCAGGGGAGGGGAGTGAGGAGATGGGGGAATGATATCTGATTTCAGTCCAAGGTCCCAGCCCAAATCAAATGTGAAAAGTAGATGGTCCTGGCCTTGGGGCTTAAATCCTGCAGATGGAGGGTGATTTGAAGTTTCCCGAAATCCATATTCAGAGTGAGCGTTGGTCCCCGAGCTGGGTCTGCAGTCTGTAAAGTGAAGGTTTTCTTTCTTTTCTTTTTTTCTGGTAGATCAGTGAGTGTCTCCATCATCTCCATCATCATAATTAACCATTTGCACAGGTCCTGCCAAAGACTGTGCTTGGTTCTGAGTTTCCAATATCGTTTAAAACAACATCGTTTGCCTAAGCTCAGAAATGCTTCAGTTTCTTTGGAAAATAGCATTCCTTGTTTTAATTTCCCAGCAGTGTTTTTATAAACAGTGAAGAAGGGAGTAGAATGGGTGGGGCATTGGGACAAGGAAAGAATCTTTCCTTGGAGAAATAGGACCACAGGTTGGATGTGAGGAACAGGAAAGAATAAAGTCTACTGGGTTATATTCATCTAAGCTTAATTTTTCACTCACAAAAAACTCAAATTGAAATAGATTTGCAAATCCCAACTTTTCATTGCAAGTAAACAAATCTGATGGTGCGCGTGGGAGCTGCTCAGATGTGTAGGAAGGTTCATGTGAAATGGTTAAACTCTCTGCAAAGACTGCAAAACATCTAGCTAAGAGACAAATGCATGAAACACGACAGAGGTGGAACATGGCTGCTCGGGAGTTGAGTCTGGGGTAAGGTGCACAGGTAAATTCCATTTCATTCTATAAATTGGGATGTCATATTAAGATATGTTATGAAACTCTGGGCTCTTTTGCTCCTCCGCTAAGCTCTGTCTCAGTGCTGTGGCACACTAATGAAACACAAACCAGACTTTAAAAAGCCTTAACAAGTAATCTTGGTGCTTAGTGAGAGTTACTTGAGGACCCAGAAGAGGGGATCACATAAAAAAGAATCTAAACCTCTCATTTTACAGGGGCAGACCATTCTCCCTCCTTGTGTCTCTCTCCTGTCACCAGCACAATGGAAATGATATCCTTCCAGATTGAAGTTCCTGTGAAATTGTGGATCTGAATTGAGGGTAAGCAAGGAAACCACCTAGGGAAACTTTCCATTTTCTTTCTTCAAAATCGTACAGCCTGAAGCTCTGCTGCTGCTTTGGCACATGAGAATGGGTGTTGGAGGTGGGTGGGGTAGAGAGGAGGGAAGCCAGTGGGCATTAAAGAGTCTACAGGTGCATTTTGCTTTATAATTATAGCTCTAAACCTAGTCACTTTAGAACCATATTCGAAGTAAGAATTGTTCCTCTTGGGTCTCATTTTAAGGGACCCTTAGATATGATCCTTGTGCCCAGTGAAGACACAGAGTAGGTGCTCAATGAATAATTTTTGAATGAGTGCACAGATCCAGAGCAGGCCCATAGAATGGATCGTGACAAGAGTTGATGTAGAAAGTTCTAATTCACCAGCCAACCTTGCACAATGATGGGGAAAAATAGTTAATATCTTTGATTACGAAGGCATATTAATTAAGGTAACATCAGCTTCTGTAATCTATAAACCCCCAAATCCCAACAGCATAACCTCATATCGGATTTCACTCTCACTTAATGTCTAGAATGAATGTTCTGGATTGAAGAGAGGCTCCTCCAAGCTCTGATCCAGGGACTCCAGCTCCCCTCCAGTTTGTGGCTCCTTCATCCTCAGCATGTGGCTTCCACAGTTGCTGGAGGAGGGGAAAGAGCTGAAGGAGCAGGCATGGGAGGTTTTTATAGTGCAGGCCAGGAGGTGAGACACGCACCTCTTCTATCCACCTTCCATTGTCCAGAACTCAGTCCTGCGGCCACATCTAACTGCAGGCAGGAATGTAAACTAGTCCAAGAAGAAGAAAAAATGGTTTGGTGAACAGAGAAGAATTGTTCAAATGTGTGTTAGAAGAAACCAATGGGTTAGGAAGCATGCCCTGGCTGTTCCACCTGCTGAAGGAAAATAAAATATGCTGAACGGTGGATGATCTTTGGCATGGATGGGAACATCAATCTTTGCTACTCACGGTATGAACCTTGAAATGGCCAGAGTGTCTCAGACTTAAAGCAGGAGGGGGAACTGGAGGATGAGAGTTCTGTTTGGAATGGGTGGACGTTTTTGTTTTCAGAATTGTCTTGGACCTAAGCGTGTGTGCTATTAAAAGAGTTCACACTCTCTATGATGACCACTAATATGGCAATCTGACTTAACTATTAACACATCCCTAGAGACCAAAGCACCTGTATCAGACCTTTCCTTGATAATATAGTGATAGATATAGAGGAACGAAACTCACATGGTATCACAAGCTGGATTCATATCATAAAACCTGCGTGATTTATTGATATATTCTTATCCCCCCTCTAAAAAAATAAACCATTAGGCATTTTGTGTTTCTTGTATGTGTGACTTTTTCTCAAGCAGAGTGTCCAGAGAGAAAGAGAAAGAGAGTTTGTTTGGTGTCCTAGGGGCCTTCCCAGCATACTTTTTAGACCAGTGCGATTCAGTGTTGTTCCCTGACCAGTGCCAGTCCTTGAACGTTACTGCTGTGTGACAAGTCCTGATGTTGACAGTAAATATTAGAAACTTGTAAAGCAAATTGAGCATATTTTTACGTCTGTTGAATATAATAATAAAAAATGTGGGCTTATATTTTGTACATCTTTATTATAAAAATGAAGAAACAATTCATTATTTTACAAAGGTATTGTTCTGCAAAGGATTGGAAACAGGAGAATAAAGTGGTTCACGCCAGGGATGGTTTGAGATGTGCTGCTTTAGATGGCTGTCTTTAGGATCCACGAGGTGAGTTGCTGTGAGAATCAAGAAGTGATTGTATATGGAACAATGAATTGCTCTGCAAATGGACAGCGTATTTGTCGTTGGTGCATTCATCAAGCCGATACACTCCCAGAAGACCCTGCCTTTTCTGTCTCTCCAGAATGTTTGAGAGAAAGAAAAGATAGGAGGATGCACAATGGAGTATGTTTTTCAAAACCACTATTTCCTGTCCCAGAGGGCTTGGTCTGTGTTCTGACCAGTCTGTGGTCGGAGGCTCACGGGATGTTTAATCGGAATATGGGCGTAACTGTGGATGGTCCCTGAGGGATGTCCTCACTGCCCTCCACTTCCCAGCTCTTGTTTTGTTTGTTTTTTCTCCCCACAACTTGGAATGTTTTTGAGCAAAGGGACAATATGACCAAAGTGATATTTTCAGAAAATCAGTCTTGTGTGCGTATACAGGATGTCAAGACTGAACCAGGGAAAGCACAGGAGGCCCCTGGCACAGCGGTTTTGATTGGTAGATCGTTTTTTGAAATGGGCCGCTGGAATCACCTGGATCTTGGTGTTATCGTGGTTGCCTCCACAAGAAC